>NC_090855.1:13417500-13540000 GCF_024217435.2 Syngnathus scovelli
GGGCGGTGGTGCCACCTGCTGACGGTGCTTGGTCAACGTGTTTGTCTGACTCTGACTTGTCAGATTGTTGTTAATGTGCGTCTTGGGTTCCCCCCCTCCCGCCCGTCTTCCTGCTCTGGCTTGGGGTTCTGTTTTTGGGACGTCGGGAGTCGTCCCTTGGGGGGGGTTCTGTCACGTCCCTGCGTCACCGGACTCCCAGCCAAGCCCCAATGAAGGAATTGCCAGCACCTGCTACAGCTCGTTAGGTCCACTACTTAACCTCTATGCATTCTGCCAGTGGTTGTCAGTTCGTCTCCTTACCCTGCCCGTGACACCACTGCCTTTTGGTCCCCTGAACGATCTCTGTTGCCAACTGTTTCCGTAAACTGATCGACCACGCCTGATCGCCGCCTATCTTGACAACCTGCCTGCCTCCGACTACGACTACGCGCTGTGCTCTGCTGCTCAGCCACGCCAGACCGCAAGTCCAATGTTCCACTTCCCCTTTCCCCCTTTTCAATAAAGGATCGTGTGCACTTGGTTGTCCTGTCTCTGATCCGTGACAGGTTCAGAAAATGGATGGATGGGTGGATGGATATGTGTGTGTGTGTATATATACATATATGTGTATATATATATGTGTGTATGTATATATATATATATATATATATATATATATGCACACACGCAGGCAGACATACCGAAAGACCGACACACACACACACACACACACACCTTTCCTGGTCCACATTCAGCACCTTGCATAGTCAATCCAGTTAATAAAACCTTTTTTTTGGAGTCCTGAGATTTCCAACTTTGTGTGTTATTTTCTTATCGCATCCTTCTCTAATGACTTGAAATATGGAACATGGAACTAATCCCAGAACAAGTCTAATTCCCACAAACACACCAGCATCTATTCTCTTTCATCCCTCTCATTTCCAAATCGACATGCAAGACGATTTGAGTAAATGAGTATGGATGCTTTAAGGTACGTGTCAAACTGGAAGCCTGCGAGCCCGATCTGTAGGGCAATTTTTTTTTTTATGTGACCTACTAAAGCAAATCAACAGCGTCAACGTTATGGTTCGTGCGAAATGGATTTGTACTTTTCATTTTGTCTGAAAATCTGTACTAACATTGTGATTTCTCTTTTTTTTTTTTTTTTACAGATCATGCACGTTTTTTTTCTTCTTCACCAAACCCTTCTTAACATTAACTGAACAAAGGTGTTTGCCATCATATCCTTGATTTCTGATTTCAAGTTCTATTTCTTACTAAAAATATGTTTCATAATGAAAAGTGGGACCATTATATAATTAGGTGATAATTTTTCTACAATTTTCCTCGAACTAAAATGTGGCCTGCCATGAAAAAGAATTTGACACTCCTGCAAGGGGGTAAAATAGACAACTCTGCTATACAAATGAGAGCCATGTTAGCAAGCGTGTTGCATTTTGGGACATCATGTGCACAATATTAGGACTGCGCGACAAATCGCAGGTGCTTGCACGGGTCACATGAGCGGCAGCTTCGGAGTGACAAACACGAAGGATGACCATATGGGACGACAGCATGTCACTTAAGCAAACATTCTTTTGCTGGGCATCACTGCCACATGCGGGTCATGCCACCTTCCCGCTTCTTACCCTTTTGTTGCTGCAATGTGTCAAGGAAAGAAGTAGCTAGCCAAGTGGTAATGTTTTAACATTACGTCCTAATATTACGAGTTCAAAGCACATAGAAGAGAATAATGTCAAGTTAGGAAGAAAAAAGGTTCTGTCAGCAGAAATGTAAACCATTCTCACCTGTGCCGGGCCGTCCCATGATGATGTCCTTGCGCGGCGCTGGGTGAAGGCTCTCCACGGGCAGGATCAGGGGTAGCAGTGCTGTGGGCGAAGGGTGGCAAGGGACGGGGTGCTGCACCTCGCCCTCAAAGCCCCGGGCCTGCCCTCCTTCTCTGGAGCAGTCCGCGCTGCACGGAACAGGTCCGGCGACCGTCGTGCCGACAGCGACAGATAGGGCCGCCAGCGGGGCGACGTCCGATGTGGGCAGAGAGGACGGCGACGGGGAGACTAGTAGCAAGGTTTGGGTCAGACTTCGCAGAAGGACGGTACCACTGGGGACTGGGGCTGCTGCAGCGTTGATGGGGACAGGAACCTGGAGGCCAGAAATCGGTTGGGGCGCGAAGGTGGTTATGCTGTTGTCTTTAGGTACAGGAGGCTGCACCCCTCCGTCTTTTTCGCCCATTTTTCCTAAGGGGCACTCAATGAATTTTGTCAGTGGAACGTCAGGGTTCCTCACAATGACAGGCGAGTCCCGCAAATTCTGATGGGACACAGGCACCACGCGACGAGGCCCTCCGTCGGGGGTCAGAGGGGACGGAGGCGCCGGCGACACGAGGAGAGGAGGAGGGGAGGCAGCAGTGGAGGACGGAGGCCTGCTGGAGGAGGGGGTGGTGGACCCCTTCGGCCTCGAAAAGGTGGGCGTGTGGGAATGTGACGCCGGTGTCTGCGGGGACAGCACTCTGAAAGAGTTGTTGAGGTCGCTCTGCTCCAGCTCTGTCTTGGGCGTGTAATTGTGGTGGTGCAGGGGGAGGGGTGGAGCAGGGGGTGCGTCTGTCTTTCGTTTACTGGGGCTCATAGGGACCGTAAACGTCAGGTTGCTGTGGAATGACGGCTGGATGCTCGAAGAGTGTCTCTCCCGTTCTCCTCCCCCTGCTGGGGTGGTCGCCTTGCCGCCCCCTCCTCCCCCCGTGCCGCTTGGTTGTCTGTGCCTGTGCCGGTGTTGAAGAACCGGGGAGGCGGTGATCGGGGAGAAGTTTGCCGGCCTGAAGCCAAACAGTGGGGAGGGCGAGGGAGAGGGGGCAGGGGAGAACGGGGACTGGTTGGAGATGGGCGAAAAGGATGGGGTGCCTGAGCGGGAGCTTCCTAGCGACACCAGCATGGTGGCCGCCTCGCACTCGTCAAAGTCGAAGCGTGCCGACAGGTCGTGGGGGAGGAACAAGCGGGGTCTGGAGTCTCCCCGGCTGCTCGTCTCACTGCTTTCCCTTGACGTGTCATCCCACTCAAATTCACTGCCAGCTCTCCCCCGCAGGTCAGACGGCGTCACGGTCCCTGAGCCGACGCCGCCTCTGGCCCTGTCCGCTCCCCCGGCGGCTTCGATCTCCTTGGTCCTCATGGACAGGTGTCTGGAGCAATAGCCGCGACGCTGAGACTCCTTCATGCAGCCCTCCCTGGAGCACAGCCGCCGCCACTGCTTGCCGTTGAACTTTTTCCGGATACCGTTCTGGGTGCACACAACGTCGCCCTTCTTGTATTTCTGAGCCAATGAGAGGGGCGTCCTGGAGCGAGAAGAAGTAGTGGAGGAACCCCCCACGGACAAGGGTGTTAGGGTCTGACTGGGTGTGATCTTGGATGGAGGTAGATTTGGCACAGTGTTCATTTCGGAACTGAGTAAGGCAGGTGAAGGAGGAGGCTGGGGGTTTGCTAGGTTGGCGAAATCCGGGGGCCCAAAACCCCTCACCACAGAGAGGTGGGTCGAGGATGATTGGTAGCTACTGGACTTGGAAATTATATTTCTGTGGTGTGACGTGGCAGGGCTCATCTTGGGCACAGCAGACATGTTTAGACGACATACCTCAACATCTTCCTCTGGGATGTTGATGTGTTTGGGTCTCTCTATGTCTGAGTAGATTGTGCTGGCCCCCATATTAGCAGTTATGGTGGAGGGATGCAAATTTCCGTAGGGATGCCCGGCGGCGAGCCCTTGATGAGACAAGCCATGGGTCAGCCTTGCTCCCCCTCCCAGTACACCCATTCCACTACTCAACTGGCAAACCTCTCTCTCCACCTCCATCTCCTCCCTCCACTCTCGTTCTTGTCTTTCCCGGTCCCGCTCCCTCTCCCGCACACCCCCACCCTCCAAGTGCGGGACATCCCAGGGAGGGGTGAGGAGTCTCAGACTTTGTCGGGAAACCCACACGGTCTGAGCTTTACTTTTATCTCCCTGTTGACGGCCAGTGCCGTTGCCCAGCGTCTCTCCGTCTTCACTCAGAACCACCTGGTAAGGGAACGAGACACCGGGGTGCGGGTCCACCAGAGAGACAACCCCCTCTCTGTACAGCAGTGGCCCCCCCTCATCTCCCCCAAAGGGCACACACACTTTTGTACTAACAGCTACAGTCGAGATGCCAGGTGGGGGCGCATCCAAAACTAATTCCACAACGCTCGCGGATCCTGATGCTGTCATCATGGTTCCGCCTTCAAAAGGATATTTAACAATGGTGTTCTTTCCTTGGAGCTGGACTTGGACGCTACGCCCACTTACCTCCCTTACCACACCAGGTGTGAACACCGGGGACAGGGAGCACAAGTCTTTCTCCTGCCCTGTCGCGCCGACACCAGCTTCGACAGAGTTCCTTATTTGTCGAGCCAAGACTCTCTGGTTTTTCAAACCTTTGTCAAGTTCTTCAGCAAGTGCTTCACCAAGTTCACCGGTATCGCCGGCCCCCTTGGGCAGCGAGTTCAGAAAGGGAGCAGGGGTCTTTGGGTTGCTCGGTCCATTTGCCTCCGTCACGTCGAGATCAGCCGAGTGCTCGCTGGCTGTGTCGGTGGAGGAGGAGCGCACTGAGTTGGGGGCGGCCTCTGGTTCATTCACCCCCACCTGGGGCTCTTTTTCTACGGGGGCTAGTACTGGCCTGAGAGCCCCGCCATCTTCTGTGCCTTTACTGACAACTTGTTGAACTGAAGACTGATTATCTGAGCACGCATTACTTCTGCTATTGGCCATGGTAATGTTACTCTTTATAGGAGCATCTGTTTTGATGTTCATGATATGGCTAACATTGGTACAATTCTTTAGATGATTAAGAGTCAGATTCACACGGTCACCGATTTTGTTGCCTGTGGGTGCATGGCTGGAGGTAGGAAGGGTGGCGGGAAGAGTGGCGTTGTTGGCAAAGTGCTCATAAGTGTATTTCTTCTTGGGAACGCGAGCTTTGAAAGTGGCCGTTTTTCTGCTTGACACCGAGGCTGGGCCTGGGTTGTGGTTGGCGGTCAGAGAGGTAGGGAATGCCGCTGAGCCTGCCGACGCACTTTGGCACTCCGTCAAATTTTGTGCCGTCTTTGCCGCGTCCTTATCGGACAGTTTCCTCGATCCGATCGACTCGCCCCTCCCGGGTGTATGCTTGTCTGCGATCAGCTCCTTGTGAAGGTCGCCCGCCGTGGGTGGGCTCTGCTTGGAGAAAGTGCTGGGTGTGTTCTGTGGGCTTTTGCAGAGTGACTCCCGCTTGATTCTTTTGGGGTCTGTCTCTTGAGGAGGCTTAGCGCTTGCTTTCCTTCGCCCTCCTCGGCCTCGGGATGACGAAGGGGATCGCCCCCGTTGCTTTTTGAATGGACTCATTTCTATTTAGATACAGATTTCCTTTTCTTTTTCACGCTCTCCTTTAAGGCACTTCTGTCTTGCTGTCTTCTCTGTACTGAATATCTAAAAGGAAAGAAAGAGACACACACGGTCATTTACTAGCTTAATGCATTCATCTGTTTTTCAATTGCATATTTTCCGGGCTAACCTGGATATACCCTGGAATCACAGGCTAAATACAAACACTCACAGACTCACACTCAGAGAATTTACTATTGTGGCCTCAATTCAACAGACCTCGCCAGATGCATGTTTTTCGGAAGAAAATGGAGTAGGTGCAGCTGACGTATGCGAAAAGCCACTCAGTCGATATTTGAAGATTTGAAACGTCAACTTTGAGGTAAACCACACGCACGCACCACTGTGCCGCTCTAACTTCAATCCAAAATGTAATAATTGGCTTGGTTGAACATTTGACATTTACTGCATTGCAGTCTGTCGCCTTGTGATGAGGATTTATGAAATTCACTCATCAAAGCTTCCCTGTGCCATATGCACTCTTTTTTTGGGGACGGGGGTAAAGAGAGAAAGAAAGAGAAATAAGGAAAATCCCTTTTTTGATACCTTTTTATGGGCACAACCCTCCTCCATGTGGAACTACTGAAATACAAACTTGACAAATATATAGACTCTACATTTGTGGCAGTAAACTTTTAGTAAATGTTCCTGGCTAAAAAAGTGTTGACTCACAAACACATATAAGACACCCGCGCTCGCACAAACACACACGCGTAAACTCCAAGTCTCCTAGTACAGGTCGCCAGATCTCCCCCGAGCGACTTTCACCCGCAACGGAGAGTTTTACTCAGGCTAGGCTCCAACCTGCGTCTTCAAACTAAACGTCGCAACAACAAACGGTCTACTTTGCCTTGCGAAAGCGGCCTGTGGCGGCGGGCCCCGCTGAGGTCACCCAACAGCACAAGTGTGTGAGGGAGAGCGAGAGGTGGTGGCGTGCGAGGCGGATGTTTGTTAAGAGCCTTCTGGAGGAGTCGCTGGGAATTTCCACAGCCTCTCTCACTCGCTCTCCGACACACACTTTTCTCCAGCCATCTTCCTACACCAACATTTCAGCACAGGGGAAGCCAATGTGGAATTATGCTGAGAAAAATGGGAGGAATGTCTATTTATTTCATTATTTCTCTTTAAGTCTGGCACAGGACGCTCCACGACAAATACAAACTGTGCAAACACACAAGCACATGTTGTCCTTCCGCGTAATCATGTTTAAATGCACGCCTCTTTCCAATTATAACACGCAACAAATTACACAAAGTTACACACATTTGCATGACGTGACCTTGCGGTCAAAGATAACGTCAAATAAAACACAGCAAGAACTAATCCCGTTTCTCATAAGAGAGCAGCAAAAGGACTTGTTTCTTTGACTCACTTGCACATTTTTCAGCTATTGTCATCACAATTGTATCTTTTCCTCATTTCCATATGTAAGTATTGAAATACTCTTCATGCACAATCCCCTGGGCACATTTAGCCGTTCCTTGAATGCGACAAAAGGTCAAAGTCACAAACACAAGTCGGCCACAATAACAACATTCAAAAATGACTTCAGCAATTCCGCATTTAAGTTAATGAAATTCATATTTATTATATTTAAGATATGTTTTAGACAACACCTTGTTAATTTTCTTCATTAGAAATTTGGAGTAGGCTGGAACGAATTAATTGTATTTCACTTTATTTCAATGGGGAAAACTAATTTGATACAAATAAAAAGGTTTTATCACGTAAAAAATTTATATATCAATAAATGATCATTTGTGGTGACTTTATTCTTGTAAAATTATATTTTCCCCCTTTGTTATGGTTCAGATTTTTGCTCCCCCAATAGTCCTCTACACGTGGATTTAGGTCTGGGTTCTCACTGTGAGGGCATTCTTCTGTTCATTTTTGCAACGGTGAAAGGTGACGTCCGTTTTTAGCTTCATGCCATTTTGCAGACTTATTTTGCATACCGTTTTGTTTGAATATAGTATCTCCCTCCAATTTGTTGCTTTTCAAATTGGTGCGGCACACAAGTTGAAAACCTTGCGAACATTATGTTATTTATTTCCATGCGAGCTATTGACAGAGGTGAAAACACATGATCAGCCTCCACCCATTGCTACACACCGATATGACTTGAGGCAAATTAGAAAAACAAAAGAGAAAAGCAGGAAGGAGACGCCAGCTCTCGGCTGACCAACCGCTCGGCCGAATCGCTGCTTGATCTTCGCTCGGAAAAATCTGCTCGGTGGTGCTTGTGGCGCCGTGTGTGCGTGCGCGCGTGTTCTTACTCTGTTAGTACACAAAGGAGTTTACGGCCATCTTGACCCTTCTCTTTATTTTCACTGGAAAGTATTTAGATTTAGTTATGCTGTAGCAGTCCGTCGAGTTATAAACCGTCGAGTTGTCCTAACATTTTTTTTTCTTGAGTCATCTCATTGTGTTGTTTAAAACTGAAAAAGAGACTTTTTAAAAGCCTTTCTCCTAACATTGACTTTAGTCTCGTAATATGGTATTTTTATTGACAAAATGCAGCAGATTTGCATAATGTCCATGACCAGATATTTTTCTATCCAAAATTTGACATTTTTTTTCACTAACAAAGTTCCAAGATTTTACATTAAGATTTTAAGATGCAGATGATTTTTTTTGTCTCTTTTTTACTTGTCTTGCAGACTTGAGTCTCTTAAGATTGATATTTGTGTTTTTCCACTCTTTTCATTACATGCAAAAATGTCCACTTGAAGCCTCATTACATGATTTTGTTTTATGCTGGTGAACTTCTTCCGAGACTTAGATTAAAACAGCGTGTGTACAGTTTTTAATGATGTGTCAGTATGAACCTGGAACAGATTAATTCAAGGCTATAAAGACTGAAATGACTTGCACTATAAAAACATCAACAACCTCACATTTTTATCACAAATGCTAAGGTCAACTCTTCTCCGCTTCTTTTAACAAATGTCCGTCCTTTTTCTCCAACGCTTATCCTTCCATTTGTACGTCATCTAAGCGAAGCCTGATCAAGGTGTTAGCCGGAGAGCTGGAACTTTTCAGTGATGAGACAGACAAATGGTGGGCTTGTCGTCGCCTTGCTGTTCGACAGGACAAACAACGTCACCTCGGCGTCCTCCAAACACGTCAAACTTTACACACACATTGAAAACGCTTTCGGTCTCTCTCTTTGCGCAATTTACAGTGCACTCGTGCACGCGTTAAAATCTCCCTTGTCTCTCTCACGCACAGAGACACATGCAAGCATGCACTCACACGTTTACTGAGAAGCATCAAATAGGACATTTTTGGTTTAATCCGTACACGAGATGAAAATTTATTAGTAAGAGTTCAAATGTAGAATTTAACAGAATTGTTTTCATTAACACAAGACATGGTGTGCGCACGATATTTATATCTGCCCTACTTTGACGCCCGAACACCGATACTCGTACTGGTGTGGGGGGAAAAAAAGTGGTATTGAACAACCCTACCAAAAATTGGATCAATACCATTTCGGATCAAAGCAGTCATTTTGTGGCAAATGCCACTGTGAATTGCCCTATTGAGTATTTTGGACCGAAGGGCGATTGGGTGCACGTCCACCATAACAGGACACATTATAGTGTTGCTTGGAGATGATTTGCCTTGAAAAATGGGGTGCCAAGCCCGTCTGTAGCTTCTTGCAGATTTTTTAGAATTTTGCTCTTAGAAGATGTGTGGGGACAGCTTTTTCCTTTAAGTGGGTCACGATGCAAGGCGCAAGCTGGCGTGATGAAATATGACACGGTGAATGATCGTTTTGATGCATTATGAGTATTTTGGGGCATGACAGGCCGCATTTAAATGCTCTCAGGGGTCCGTCTAAAACCCACGGGCCGTAGGTTCCTCTATGAGATTCTGGTTTCTATTGAATCCATGTCCTTTTGGGCATGACTGTACTTGCCATCGTGGACATCAATGTCCCTGCCGGAATCAAATTTTAAAAATGTCTAAAAAGCTGCATGATTGAGATGATTGCAATGTAAGCTGTGATGGTGGTGATGCAGTGCAAGAAAAGACCGTAGCTAGAGTACTACTATCATGTCTGACTCAAAGGCCAGCTCGTAAACAACACCTAAAAAAATTAAAAGTCAAGTGACGTTGTTTTAGGGGATAGCTACAGGACAGTCAAAATTCCCACCTCTAAAACACAAAATTCACTGGCTATAGTGTTATTAAACTTTGCAAAAAATGTCAGCAAGCTAAAGGAAAGCTACTCGGTTGTAAAGCCTTCGTAGTACGCACGACTTACTACACACAACAACGACGACGGCAGCGAAGGCGGCCACGCTAAAACCGTCCAAATGCCTGTATTCCTCACGTCTATGCTGCCGTTCCTCGTTCATAAAAGAAAAATGATGTAAAGAAATAAGTGGACAAAATGTCCTGTCGTGGCGGGTTTTACTTCGGACCGCAGTGCCGCGAAAAGAGGTCGACGTGCTTTTTGGACTCGACCCCAACACGGAAAAGGTGGTAAAAAAAAAAAAAAAGTAGCGAAAATCCACTACCACGTTGTAGTAAAGCCGTAGTCGTGTTCTATTGTGTGCCGGTTGTCATTCGTGGTGCGACATTTCGGGAAAGTTTAAAGCTTGTTGTTTAGTGTGTGTGCGTGTGCACAACAGCCCTCCGCCTCCTCCCTCGTCCTGCCCGCTGAGCGGTTCGTTTCTCGTGCAGAACCATAACAACAACCCGGTCGTTATCCTCCCGTAAAGAAAGCGTTTAAGTCGCCTGAGCTTCGCAGCCTCCCCTCCGCTAACTTAGTTAGGACTCACCCGTGCGGAGCCTTTTCCTCTTCAGCAGGGAAGGGAGAAAAAAAGATTTACGGTCTTATTTGGAGGAAGAGGTTGCCCGCACGGCACCTGCGATCATTCCCTTGGCTGTCGGCTCGGAGGACACTGAAGTCCTCGGGATGAGTTACTTTTCTCTCCTGTCAAACATCACCAAGGTCCCTGCACTGAAACTCCAACAAGGATACGCAAAAGTATCGCTCGTCTCTTTTCCACTACAGTCACAAAATGGTGAATGAACCACTAACAGCTGGGGGCAGCAGCCAATCAGAGGTCGCTGACAGGTACAGTAGCCAATCGGCGGCGGTGCCCCGAGAAGGGGGGGCGCGGTATGCTGTCAAGGTCCACTTTACGGACGGAGGGAGCCGGCCAATAGCGGCGGAGATGCTCAGACAAACCGGCGTCCCGTCCCAAACTTTACAGTTACCAATGAGAGCGCTGGGAACCATAGGAACAGCATGAGGGAGGGCTGAGAGGCGGGACTATGCAGAGGAGAGCCAATAAAAAAGCACAAACGCTACCTCCCTTTGTGAGTATGATTTACCATAATTGGCAGCGGCATACGAGGACAATAATTCTTTAAATCAAATGTGCAATACTTACGGGTATTCTACACGGTATAAAACGCTTCCGTGTTTTATACTCTATAAATTGGAGCTAAACGCAGCTGTGTTACTTCAGGCTATGACTTTTTACCCTTCCCTCTCTTTTTACTCTCTCAGCAACAGAGCCCCGCTTTCACCGCCGCTCCAGCCAATCATAACGCGGCACAAGCTCCCGGTTCTGCCACTCGCCCCGCCTACTCCACTCAAAGTGAACAAGGCCGAGCCTGGTGACGTCACCACAATAGTAGGCGATTGGCCAACCGCAAGACGTTCTCCTGGCCAATGGAGGCTTGCGAGGGTGACGTCACCAAGAGTGTTGCCACCAGCTGGTCGGAGGGGGCGTGGCCTACGTACACTCAGTTAACCTCTTGTTTGTAAATTGTTGGACGATGATTGACACATTGGGAGACGACGCCTTTTTAATAATAATTTTATTTAATATTTTTTGTTGTTGTAGTAAGAAAGACAAGAACACGACGAAGAGAAAAGCAGACGTTACACAATCGCCTTTTTTTGTGTAGTAGCGATACCCAGACTGGGACAGACAATAGCGCCCCCTCCAGTGCCAAAACAGTCATAAGGTAACAAATCAAAATTCATGAAAATAATCAAAATTTCTTCAGAGGTGGCAAAAATATTCACACTCAATGTTTCTTTGGATGTACAGATACATGTGTAGAAAACAGTTTTGTAAAAAAAGTACTGATTCAAGTCCATTAAGTAAAAGTTAAAAAGTGTAAAATAAAAATATGTATACCAGTCTATCTATGCATCCATCTATCCATCCATCTATCGATTAACACTGCTTATTTTAAGATTTTAACTTAAGAAGACGTGACTTATTTCCATTACTCGTAGGCGAGGCTGTCTGCTAGCGTTTAAATGTTGTTTTGGGGCAACATCTACTGGCCATCTAGCAAAATTGCACATAGTTGGAATCACTCGCTTTCGTTGGTTGTGTGCCCTTTGTTGATTGATTGTGTACAGAAGCCTGGCACGAGTTATTCTCAGGGATCAGTTTACTCAATAAATTGTAACGCACAACATTTTCTGTCTTTACCTTCATCGTTACACACTTATCTCTTCGTGGTTACACACTTATCTCAAGAGTGTACAATCTAAATAGTAGTCCTTAATGGAATGAATGCCATTTAACATAAAAAAAGAGTCGAAAAATAAAAATATCTTCCTCATTTTGCGTGTCCGTCTTTGTTAAACCTTCTTTACATTTCTTCAAAACGTCAGTCCCCCACCAATTGTCTCATCTCGTTAGCAAGCCCCCGACCTAACCCTCACTAGGAGACTGAACTTGGACCTTCACCCCTCACCCCGCTGACCTCACTCTTGGTTGTTAATCAAACACCAAAGACACTTTCCCCCTATATCCCCTTTTTTATTTGAGGAAAATGTGCCTCAAAAGTCGTGCGCGCGCGCGCGCGCGCGCGCGCGCGTGTGTGTGTGAGTGTGTTTAATGCTCACTGAGTCATGGATATGATCACATAATTAGGTACAGCGGTAAATAAGTGTTTAAAATTCCAAATATATCTATGAAACGCCGCTAGGTGCCAGTATCGCTCTGCATAAACCTTCACCCTCTCTATTACTAGTTTTAATTGAAGCCTTCTTTCAATCATACATAAAGCACAGTGGTTAAATACTTTGTATACGTTCTAGCAATACACATAAAAGGCCACTTGGTGACAGTATTGCTGGATTTTTTTTCTTTATCAAATCATTCCCATTAGCATGTAACTTGAAAACTTCACCTGTACAATTCAAAGAGGTCTTCACAGTTTGAGCCTGGGTTGAATTAATTCCCTTTAAATGATTTCCTAAGAGATATCACGTTGTTTATGTTTAGTACCTTTAACCTGAGCTTTAGGCTGACAATCAAGTTAATGAAGGAATGAAGGAAGATAGTGTGCTCAGTGTAGTGGTAGTGTCCGCCCTGAGACTGTAAGGTTGTGGGTTCAAACCCCGGCCGGGTCATATTAAAGACTATAAAAATGGGACCCATTCCCTCCCTGCTTGGTATTCAGCATTAAGAGTTGGAATTGGGGGGTAAGATCACCAAATGATTCCCGAGCGTAGCATCGCTGCTGCTCATGCTCATCTCTCCCCCAAGGGGATGGATCAAAATCACACGGGGATGGGTTAAATGCAGAAGACAAATTTCACCACACCCAGATGTGTGTGTGACGACGATCATTGGGACTTTAACTTTAAGTGTCCCCGTACTTCACGCTGTGGTGCCACCTCTTCACGGTTAAAGATTTAGAAGAAGCACCTGTGGTAAAACTCTTTTCATTATGGAAAAACATTTGCGCGCTTATCCCGTAATCTTGATATCCAGTTTAAAGTCCGTGGACTACTTCAACACACCGGCACAATGACTGTTTCACGCTGGAATTATTGTCCACTACTAGTGCCACATTTGTCAGACTAATATGCAATTAAACTTTACTGGCAAACTAAGACACTGCATTATTAACATGGCTAAACCCAAATAGTGGGCATGTGTCACACACCCTTATTAGTGAGGCATAGCAACTTTATATAGCGCATTTCATACACAAGGAAGCAAACTTAAATGTTCTTCACATACTTATAAATACGACAACATTTACAAAAGCATTCACAAAAGAAACCTAAGGACATTTAAATGTATGTCTTACAGGGCAGTGAGGACAAAGAGCAGTACTTGCGCTACTCGTGACTTTCTACGAGTTGACGTCTAGTGGTTGACTATTAGTACTTGTAATACGTGGATGACAACTTAGCATTTTGCAAAACTTAAAAGCTCAAGAGGAGACGACAGAGTTTAATTAAAGCATAATAAAGTGGGTGCAGAAAAGGTACGGCCAGCCACGTGGAGCGGAACAGTTGCTCCTTGTGTGCTCGCCGCATTCTTGTAACGTTACACCGCTCAGCTGCTCCCTACATCAGCTCCACCTTCACATCCATGACAGAACGTTCATTTCACTGCCTTCTTGCATGCCTCCGCTGTACCAACAACATCGCCATGACCATAAACGTGACCAGTACAGTAATCATGCACACATGGCTGAGTTCAAGTATTAAGGTCTGGAGCTTATGTTAGATACCAGCAAAATACACATTTTGTCACACCCGTAATATATATAATAGCCTGATGAGGTCAGCAGAGAAGAAAACTAAAACGTGAGTAGCAGACTGTCAAACAAAACCTCAAGGTTGTGGTTATCAGGTTGCAAGTGTGCACAGATGTTGCTTTTCTCTGTAAGCTGCAGGAAGTGGCGGCAAACAAAGCTTGTGTGCTCTAGTATAGGGGCACACGCACCCCCCCCCCCCCCCCACACACACACACACACAAACACACACACGCACACATCACCCGAGCATAGTTTATGTTCGAAGCAGGGCTGCAAACCTTTCAACCACATAGTATCTTGCAAACATAAGCTATTGACTAGAACATTTCCTCACCCTAACCCGAACACTTGTGACCTTGCTTTTTTCATCCCTCCCCAACTCATCCCTCACTTGTTAAATATCTTTCCTCCTCTTCTTTTACCTCCTCCTCCTCTTTCCCTCCACGCATGTCACAGTAGGTGGATGATTAGGTAGGATGATGCTGGAGTGTGTGCATTCTAGTGTGACAGCACGCGCACAGCCACCTCCACGTTGACTCACGCACCAACCATGGCCATCATGTGATCCTATCACCACGGCGACTCGGGTAGGTAGATCTGGCCTTGTCTCCTCCAAAATCAAGCGGCACTAAAATGTTTACTTTGGTTTTGTGGACAGAAGGAGCAGAATTCAGTATTCTGACTAGCAACAAGTGGTCCCATGCACTTTTTTTTCCTAGAGTAAATGTCATGAAAAGAAATAATAAATAATAAAAGTTTACTGTCAAACCAAACATAAAGGCAAGAGAATTATACAGTGTGCATTTAAAGCAACCATGTAGCCTCCATCACCGGAATGCTAACATACATAGGGAAACTTCATGAGCACACAGGCTAACAGCTAGCATCTAAGTGGCAAACTTTAAGCAGTGGATGTCTGAACACAAATGATGCTGCAACACACCAAAACAATATTCACACATACAAGTATATATATATATAGAATGCGGGAACAATGGCAACTTCAATACCCACAGTCAACACTATCGGCCAAGCAACTAGTAGCTCAATGTTCCAATATCCATAAACGGCACCTGCTATCACACCTCGAGATTGATGAGATACAACACAAATGCCATAGCGAAGGCCAACCAGAGCACCAGGTCAGAGACGAGTTAAATCCATGTAAAAGCCCAGAGGTTGGGTACGAAACCCCAATAAGCACAATCAAGCTGAACGAGGCAGCAACTGACCTGAAGAACAAGATCACGGTGAGAATGAATGCTCGGGAACCTAGATACACAATGCAGAGGCTAAGTGAAGTACCCTCAGAAAGTCTCCTAGAAGATGTGAATGCAGCATTGACAACAATTCCTACGGCTACCATCACTGAAACCAATGAGCTGATATACACCTCAGCAGCAGTGATCCTAGAAATGCTTGGCTACAAGAAGAATGACCATATGTGACCACAACAGTGCCCACCATGGAAGAGAAGGCTGGAGGCCAAAATCAAGATAGCACGGAGAGAAGTGAGCCAAATGACAGAGGCCCAGAAAGGTGCAATGAAAAAGCAAGTTCCCAAGAAATACAGCCATATGCCCATACCTGAAGCACTCGAAACTGCCAAACAAAGACTCCAAGCCTTGGCCAGCCGCCTAAAGAGGTACACAAGAGAGAATGAAGCCAGACGAATAAACAGGTTGTTCACAACACAACCAGCGAAAGTGTACGCTCAGTGGCAGGGGAATAATAGCAGAGCAGACCCACCAAGGCTGGAAACTGAACAGTACTGGAAGGATATATGGGAGCGGGAGGCATCACATAAGAAGGATGCACAGTGGCTGGTGGCTCTGAGAAAGGACCACAGCAAGCTCCCTGAACAGAACCCAGTAACCATCACAGTGGCAGACATCCAGAGAAGAGTCTCAGGAATGAAAAACTGGACAGCACCAGGCCCTGACATGATCCACAGCTACTGGCTCAAGAAACTTACAACTCTCCATGAGCGCCTGGCAGCACAAATGAACCAGCTGCTAAGGGATGGGACTCACCCTGAATGGCTAACCCAAGGGCGTACGATCCTGATCCAGAAGGATCCATCAAAGGGTACAGTCCCATCCAACTACCGGCCAATCACCTGCCTCTCCACAACATGGAAGCTGATGTCGGGCAAAATATCAGATAAGATCAGCAGGCACATGGATCAATACATGAGCACTGCTCAGAAAGGGATTGGTAAAAATACCAGAGGAGCAAAACATCAACTCCTGGTGGATAGAACAGTCACCCAAGACTGCAGAACTAGACGTACCAACCTGAGCACTGCCTGGATTGATTACAAGAAAGCATATGACTCAATGCCACATACTTGGATCACTGAATGCTTGAGGCTGTACAACATCAATGGGACTCTGAGAACCTTCATCGCCAACTCGATGAAACAGTGGAAAACCACACTTGAAGCCAATGGCAAGCCACTTGCACACGTGACCATCAAATGTGGTATATACCAAGGAGACGCTCTGTCCCCAATGCTGTTCTGTATAGGACTGAACCCCCTCAGCCAAATAATCAACAAGATGGATACCAACTCAGGAATGGGGCCACCATCAGCCACCTCCTCTACATGGATGACATAAAGCTGTACGCTAAGAAAGAGCGGGACATTGACTCCCTGATCCACACTACCAGGATCTACAGCTCTGACATCGGAATGTCATTCGGACTTGAGAAATGTGGCCGCACGGTGACTAAAAGAGGAAAGGTAATCCACACAGAGGGGGTCTCACTCCCAGAAGGAACAATAGCAGACATTGAGGACAGCTACAAATACCTTGGAATTCCACAGGCAAATGGCAACCTTGACGAGGAAACAAGGAAAGCAGCCACAGCCAAATACCTCCATCGAGTAAGGCAAGTCCTAAGAAGTCAGCTCAATGGCAAGAACAAGTCCCTAGCCATTAACAGCTACGCCCTACCAGTAATCAGGTACCCTGCAGGAATCATACGGTGGCCAAAGGAAGATATACAGACCACAGATATCAAGACACGGAAGCTCCTAACCATGCATGGAGGGTTCCATCCCAAGTCCAGCACCCTGAGACTGTACACTAGCCGTAAAGAAGGAGGCCGAGGACTGGTCATTGGAGCACTAGGGGCAGTAATCCCCAAACTGGAGGAGTGGCTGAAACAGATCCCAGGAAAAACATCTGACATCTCAGTCCAGAAAAGTGCAGTACTAGGAACAGCAAAGATACTGCGTAGAACCCTCAAGCTCCCAGGCCTCTGGTAGAGGACCCGAGCTTGAAGGGAAAAAGAGACCACCCACGGGGGGTGAGGAAAAGTTTTTTTTTTTTTTATATATAAGTAGCACAAAAATGATTTTGAATTATATTTCATTTTGTCACCGTATGTTTTCATCAAGTATAATAAGTATCAAGTATAATAATATAATAACTGATAATATCCTCATTGAAAAAACTCATTACAAATCATTTTGTATCTCGAGACACCGCAGTATTTGAACATCTCCTGTGGTCAGACACCAGGGTTGCGGCTTGATTCAAATCCACAAACATGTCTTCTATGTACCACTTTGTGAGGAAGGCAACGACAGGTCAAAGGGTGAGTCAGCGGCAAACACACAAACACAACTTTGAAACACATTCACTCGTGTTCCGGGGGAGGGAAACCAGATCTGTCTAGTGGCACTTTATCAGCGTCTCTCATTGGCACCAATCTAATACGCACACAGCCATCCTAGTTAAAGCAACAGCTGGCACACTGATGTCTGCTACCAGTGACACACTGAGGCCTGATTCTTAACAATTTGCACCTTTCCTTGGCTCCTTCCAGTACCGGTAAACACATCCGTGTTCAATTGCGCCTGTCCCGATTTGAGACTTTCATTTATATAAGAAATGAATTCATCTGACCCCATAAAGGTTCCACCGTTTTAAAGACTAAAGTTCTGTTGGATATTACGACGGCTAAGGGTGGCAGCCACACTGTGGTCGAGCTCCTCCATCGCGCCGAGGTGACGGTTTACATGCTGGAACAAAGCCACGACTGATTATGACACATAACTATGCCACCCACGGCGCCCGTGCCTGTGCGCAAAGGCAGCGCACATCAGACGCGGCGGTGTAACACATGCTCTGTGTCCGCCCGCCCCAGCCTCCGCTACGCTGGCATGTGAAGCGTGACGCATAGCTGAGACACCTACAGGCCGGCTGTCTTGAACTGCGATGATGATGGTGGGGAAAGAGGTTGCCGGCAAACAACAACATTTGGATTATTACGACATTCAAGTGATCAGAAAAGTCTTGTTTATTCATGAAAAATGATTTGGAGGAGGGGTGAGGCTTGGCTTAGGTTTGTGGGACTTCAAGTTGGGAGTTTACCGCAGCGTTAGCAAGTAAGTTAAGGACGGGTAGTTTTGAGAGGTCAGGAAAGGAGTGCTCAGAAATTCAATTGAATGGTTCGAGCTGTTATGCTTGGGCCTCAGTGGGTTTGGGAGGTAGGCTCAAGGTTATGGTTGGTTGGTTGGTTGGTTGGTTGGTTGGTTGGTTGGTTGGTTGGTTGGTTGGTTGGTTGGTTGGTTGGTTGGTTGGTTGGTTGGTTGGTTGGTTGGTTGGTTGGTTGGTTGGTTGCGTTAGGTTCAAGCTTATGTGTATTACTGGGTTAAGAGATAGCCTTAACGTATTTGGGTGTTTGGGTTATGTTGTCCGGTTTCAGGTAACAAGGTTAGGGAGCTAAGGTTCTAAATGGGTGGCTTTCTGGTAGCTAGGGTTTTGTAACAAGTTCAACAACACCGAATTGTGTTGGGTTGGTTAGCGTTAGCATCGGACTGCTCGGTCGGCGCAAGCACGGCTGCACGCTTGCGGTTCAACGAGTGCACATCTGCTGCGTCCTCGTCATGCATGTAACTTCATGTTGGTCGCTGGTGTCATGCGGCAGCAGGGACATGTGTCACACACTTGGCGTCTGTTCGCATTCTCACACACGCTGTCGCAGCTTCGAGAGGGCTCGGATGTAACTCGCTCATATACTGACGGGTGCCTGTTACTTGATAGGGCGAGGCTGACCGCATACACAGGCTATGTACTATGTATATACTATATGGGAGTCTAAGCGAGGATTGGCTGTGACACACTAACACATATGGACAAGAAAACACTGCACTTAGCATGCTGCAAGAAAAGACAAGCAGCATTTATGGAACAGTTCTGCTTGTTACCAAGGAATTAGCATTACATAGCAGTCGATTATTGTGGAGGATATGTTACCATTCCATCCTCGATAGGTGAAAGTCCGCAAGATTATAATATATTCTAACATTTTACCCCAATTGATTTGCGTCAAAATGACCTGAAAATGAAAATAGAATTGTCTTCTAATGCTGATACACCACAGAGATGAGCGTGTTAAAAACAATGGCAAATTTGAAGCAGATGTGTATAAGAAAACAGATTATAAAAAAGAGCAATGGTACAAGCAATGGTACAAGCAATGGTACAAGTGGCGGGATGTATCGGAATTAGGGCCCAGAGACGATTGGAAGAAGAAGCCGCGCTCGGTGCCAGCAGGCGAGGAAGACTTTGTTCCTGGGTGTGATGCAGCAGATAGTGTCAACACTCACGCTGAGCTCAATATAGCAACTGTCACCCGGCCAGCATTCCGTTCTCCCCCTTTTCCATGCCGACACTTCCTGGTTCACCTTCCCCGACACATTTCCCCCATGAGCCGAGCCGAGCGAGTCTCTACGCCACGGTCCCGTCCATCAATGTCACGTCGCTAAGGGGGGGTTAAGAACTGATCCCCTCCCTGCCCCCCCCCCCCCCTGTCAGCGGGCCAAGATGTTTAATATAACGTGTCCACCCGCTCTCACGTTACCCGCCACTTACTTTAGCCGCCTTTGCGAAAGGCTTTTTTAGCCTCTGTACCTTCTTGAATAGCTCCCTCATTGCCATGGTGATTGGAAAGAGAGAGAATGCGGTTTGTCTGTCTGTCTGGAAATAGTAAGTCACGATATTTTTTTTTTTTTGAGTGGCCTCGAATCCGACAAAAGCAAGCACAGTTAATTTGCACTTGTCGTCTCAGAAGCTGTAAAGTTTAGCGTGCTCCCCGTGCCGACCTCGGCGCTCTACTAGGTGGAACTTGTCCATCAATGTCAACCACCCACGCCATGTGCCTCCATCCTCATGTTTGGGAGGGAGGGTAAAGATTAGGGTTCGGCTGGTAGTATTACGGGGTCCTGGAGTTAGCGTTGGTCATCGATAGTGAGCTGCAGGTCAGTATCCAAATTAGGGAAGGAGTGGTTAGAGTTCGGTTCTCGAGGTAAGGTGTCAGACTGTGGTTCAGAAATTTAAAATTACAGTAAAACTAGGTTACTAAGATGCGTTAGGATTAAGTTCTTAGGGTTCTAAATGACGGGATGTAGGTTCTGGGCTTTGGCAGTTATAGTGAGTTGTAAAAAAATTTTGTGCCTTGGAGTTCTTGAATAACTTTCTCATCGCCATGGTGATCCGACAGAGAGAGAGGGAGTGCGATTCATCTGTCAGACACGACGGCTTCTGAAGCGGACAAAAATCAACTGCCGCTAATTTGCACTGGCGGTGTAAGCAGCCGCAACGTTTAACAACACTTTCCCAACCGACGCCTGACTGCCCTCTACTAGGTGGACCTCCTCCTGCCGCCAACCTCGCTCGTCCTCCAGTGTCAGCCCCTCTGCCACCAGGCCCTCCACATCCACCACGGCCACAATGGCAGTCTCTGTGATAATCCCATTACTCATGTGTGAATACCAGCTGGGGAAGAGCGGGAGGCGGCCTCGGGGAGGAGCGGGAGGCGGCCTCGGGGAGGAGCGGGGGCAGCAGGGAGAGTGCGGACAGAGGATGACTGTGTGTGGAGGCCTTTCGGGCTCAACTAGATGCTTGGACACTGAAATATAAACAAGATGGAAGAAGAACAGCGATGCTAATTACCTCTGCCAAGTTGATTCTTTTTTTGGGAGAGAATTAGGGAAATAACTCAAACTCTTTTTGACAAGGGTACACATTTTTGTGAAACATTTTTGGGGTCGCCGTTATGCCAGTTGGTGATTTTATGGTACAGTTTCTGACTCTGTTTTGTTCTTCAGCCCATTTATTTTGGGTGCATTTTCACTATTGACCACTAGAGGGTATACTCATTTGTTTGATCTGAATTAAGACTTTAGCTGGGCCTACTGTTTGCTTATTGAATGACAAATCCGCTTTAATCCTGCTTTTTACACCTGAAGAAAGGTTGATTTTATAATGGACAACTTTGGCCATTGTTATTGATGTAGAAGTTAAGTTTGTTAGTTTAAATGTGCTCGTATTACTTTAAAAGCGTGCGTAGTGTTGTAATAATATAAAAACATGGCAATTGGGTATTTTTGTATCGTGGCTTTGACTTGTTTGAATGTAAACCCCGCAATGGAGGTTGGATACACAAGTTAATTGGACCTTCTACCATCTAGCGGAACAGCCTATCATTGTTGTGCTTGTCACTATAGGTCACTGATATAGATTGATGCACAAATTACATTATTTGTATGAATAAATCATTTTCACTGCTTCTTGCTATTAGATGTCATACGTATATTTGTTCTTGCTTGTAGGTTTGTGCCATTCTTGTTGAATGTCTTCATCTATTGAATCTGGGGAGGTTTGTGAAAAAGAGAAAGGGAGGGTGAGGATGACATGAGGTCTTCTCTGTCTTCAGGCGATTGGACGTGAGCGAGCTTGAAAATAAACAAGTTCTCAGATGACAAAGCCACCATTGACTCTCTCCTGCTCCTTCTTGTGCCCCCCCCCCCCACACTCCAGTCGTGGTTTCACCAAGGCTGAAGGGCGGGGGGTCATTAACCGCCAACTCGCCACACTTGTTATCCCCTCAGCTGCTACCCAAACTCTCTGTCCCTCAACACTTTCTTTTCAGTACAAAACGTCTTTACTTGTATAATACATTTGCAAATTGAGGGAATTCTGGGTGTTTTTATAAAGTTTCTAGGGGACTATTTTTTTTTCTCAGTTCATTTTGTTAGGAGAGGCCAGTTTCAAAAGGGAAAGTATCTCAAGGCCCGAGTCGTCAGCATCAGTGCACGTTGCACTTGTGCTGTTTCCTGCCTCGGCTCTGCTAACACAAACACATTGTGATGATGTGTGTGTTGCCTGCGGTGCGGCTGCATCGTGTAGTCTACTGCACCCGACGGCCACGCTAATTGCACCTACTCTGAGCCATCTGTGTTGTAAGGATGGTTCTGACCTTCTGTGTTGTTCTCTTGTAGGCAATAGGACGTCCTTCCTTCGAGGAGGGAGGCGAGCTCTGAGCCGGACCCCCGTTTACATGTGTCATCGGATGCCGGGACATGGTTGTGAAGTTTTGTGTAAAAGGCAAAGGTGGAAGTGAGTCAAAAATACAAAATTCCCATAAACTGACAGCTGATATAGAAGTATGTGAAATGTGCATCTGATTTGAATCATACAAATGGGATCTTTTTTTTTTTATTTAAATACTTATAATCTTGTTCAAAACATATCTAAGATATGACGCAAATGTAATGAGAAAAACAATCTTGAGGAATATGTCATTTTTGGTGACACCGATGATAATTCTGTTCCATTTGCACATTGGATTTGAACTTCTTTTTGGATTATTATTATTTTTTGGGCTGGCGGTGCGGGAGTGTCACGAGTCGGACCATTAAATCGCTCTGAGTCGGAGCGCTGAGTGAAGTGGATGACGCGCTTGGCAGGCAGATTGTATCACAAGGCGCGCCCTTGTCCCGCCTGTGTCATCCCGTCTCGCTCTTTTCATGCAGCCGCCACCCGTTCCTAATCGGCATGACAGGCAGACGCTGGCTGCAGAAAGACGCAGCCAATGAAAAGGAGCCGAAAATACTTTGTCAGATAATCACACTTGAGGCGGGTGCCGATCAACCCTGAGTATCTTGGGATTCTACACCGCTGTTGCACAAACAGGCTTTTAAAAAAAAAAACGGATCCCAAGGAAATGACTCAATAAACATCATACGGTAAAGCCCCATTCATTGGAGGCGAGACTATCTTATTTACACGTGTTCAACACAGGTGTGTAACGACTAATATTAGTGACGTATTGTGAAGCCGGGAGAAGAGCTGAACCTCCAGTACAGTATGATCACACTTTTTAAGCACGTATTTTAAGTTAAACAACCTGCGAGTATTAAATGTATAGAATATACATGCATTGTAAAGTCTGTGTACTTTTAAGAAGCGGTGCCCGGTGGGGTGGAGTGGGACATATACCGTATTTTCCTGACTATAAGTCACAGTTTTTTTCATAGTTTGGTCGGGGTTTCGACCTATACTCAGGAGTGACTTATATGTGAAATGATTAACATTACTTGATCATTGACACATTACTTACTTCACACAATGAGTGAGTGTTTATGAGTAGTTATATAGGCCTGTGGAATAATTGGAACTGCATCTGACGATGAGTCTGACATCAGCACTGCATGTACTTCTGGAATCAGCAGCGGCGTTGTTTATAAGTGACACAGAGGACGAAGATTTCGATGGATTTAATGATTTGGAGTGACACGGATGGTTAGATAAACTTGATATTTATGTTATAGTTATTTGAATAACTGTTAACATGTTACGTCAGGCACGTCCTCAGTTCTTTGTTTGTGTTTATGTAACATTAGCACACCGTATCATTTAGCCTGTTGTTGCCTATTCATGTCTGTTCTCGGTGTTGTATTTTGTCAAATAAAGTTCCCCCCCAAAAAAAGAGTTGGTGCGACTCATATGCTTTTTTTTCTTCTTTATTATGCATTTTATGGTTGGTGCAACTTGTACTCGGAGCGACTTATAGTCCGTAAAATACAATATATACGGTCGCCGGCGCTACTATACCATTAGCTTCAATGTGACTTTCGTTGACTAGAAGAAAAAAAAAATCACCCATCGTCACTCAACATCAATCCTAACAGGGTAACACACATCTGTGCAAGCGGGTTGAGAGCAAATGTGAGCGGCTAAAGGAGGACGTGGGGGAGGAGGTGGAAGAACAGGGAGACAGCTTGTTTATCAGCGTTCAGAATGTTCTGTGCTTGAAATGTTACCTGAAAATGTCATCGACTTCCGCACACACGCACACAAATGCACACGCGCGCACTTAATAGTTCCATCACCGTGACTTACTTCAGCATATCCTCGTGTTCCCTTTTTTTGTTTAATTTCCTCTCCCGGGTATAAACTCTTTAGAACATGTGAATACACAATATGGACAAAAGTATTGGGACACATGTCGCCAACCAGTGGTACGTTTAGTGCTTGGGCCTTCAGTGAGAGTCTCTCTGGATGACTCCAATGCTTCAGACGTAGCTGAAACTATCAATACTATATAAAAATGCAATACAACAACCATGTGGCGCAGAGCACGTTTCCAGCGCCAGTCAGAGACTAGACAAGCGAGCGGGGAAGAAAAAATCCTATTTGTAAATCTCACTGCAGGGGCGCTAGTTGATTTTACTAGCAGCATCATGCTGTCAACAGGGGCCACAGGGCAAGTGCTGCACTCCATGAGGAGGCCCGCACGCACTTCACCTCTTGCGCAGGACGCCCACCCTTCAGCGTTTAATAAAAAAGTTTTTTTTTTTTTTTTTTTTTGCAGTGGCAGGATGGACCCAAGTGCTCCATGAAACATTTGCTTGACGTATCTCTCAAAGTGCGTCCTTCAAGGCCTAGGGGATTTACATATCATGTACTCTTTGGTGGTACACGTACCCTTAGGGGGAACACGTGACATGAAAAAAAGAGCAATTAAGGTAACGCGATGCCCTCACAGGTGGGCAAGGTAAGCCGCAGTTGCCGATGCAATTTATACTATTTATTGAAATAAATACTGACAGTATATTTAAGTTATATTTTCTTAATTATTTTTGAAAAATCATTATTTTAAAAGCATAATCACACCAGTCATTGTTTAAGATACAAACTTATATTACTCATTTAAAAAGTAGCTTCTGAATTGATTAATTGAAATACACGATTTTTACCTTTAAACCTGTGTAAACAAATAATGTATTAAGTATATTGGTAAGTAAGTAATTGGATTATTTTAATTTAGTTATATTCCCAACTAATAATTCAACTCAAACATCCTGGTACGTTAGAGTCCACTCGCACAGTCCCAAACCGGAGGCATGATGACGTCAAGGCGAGGTCCAACATCGCATGTGACGTCATTACGTTGGTGCGCTTGGCCTCGTGTCCATGGCAACGGCATCCGCGTTTGACGCCCATTGCGCCACCTAGGGAGAGAAAACGAGAGAGAGAGAGAGAGAGAGAGAGAGAGAGAGAGAGAGAGAGAGAGAGAGAGAGAGAGAGAGAGAGAGAGAGATTAGCCACGTTACGTAGCCCTCAGCCAGGTTACGTAGCCTTCCGCCCTCGGCATCCCCTCCCTCCCCGGCTCCTAGTCAGTGTAGGCGGGCTTCGCGCAGAAGGCGAAACACGACACCCAGAGGACAGAACGAGGCGAGAGGGTAGAAGAAAAAGACAAGAGGGGGCGGGACGGACGAGTAGGAAGAACAAGTAGAGTACCTCGAGTGGCGTGAGCGCTGGAGAAGCGGGCGGGCAACAGACGTGGGGGTGGGGGGGCGAGTCCGACTAGTGAGACGTCCCAGCACGGAGAAGTCACGTCAAAGCTCGGAGGAGACATGTCGAACGGCGACGAAGATGCGGCCGAGGCGGAGTAAGCACTCGCCGGAGAGTTCGCCAAACAGGTTCCTGGAAGAGTGAAAGCGCTTCTCAGCTCGCCCTGACCCCTTTTGTTGGCTTGTCGAGTCTGAGACGAACTTTAAGAAGCAGCGACGAGCACTACCGGACTTTAGGCACTTAGCTCACCGGACAGCGAGACCCCTCGGTCGGGCTTGGAGGGAGAGGCCAAGTTCTCCCCCACAGAGCGGGGTGAGGAAGTGGCCGAGAAAAGCGCACTCCAGTCGGCGGAGTTTGGTCAACTTTTACGGACAAAATGAAGACCCCCGGAGACAATGGCAAGTGCACTTTTTCCACTCTTACCGTTTGTTTATGTAAGTCGACTTCCCCTCCATGTTATATTGTGACCCTATACAATTCTAAAATGTTACAAAAATCCACAAATTCCAGCAGATAAAACTTATAACAATCTGCCATTTTCCTCTTTCTCGTCTACACTTTGCAACTTCTTTTGTCTGTTTTGATCATTAAACATGCTGCATGACAAACAACAATTTCCCAGCACGTGACAGCTTGCTTTTTGTCTAGAACGTTACTACACTTTTACTACAGTATTTACTGCTGTACCGTTTTGGCAAGACGCGGAAGTGGATCGTGTTGTCTCCTGCTGGTGCTTGAATTGCTTCACGTATCGAGGCTAATATTGACCAAGTGAGCGCAATAGGGCTTGCCTATAGTCAGCTGAGCTTTCCAGTATGTTAGCTGTATGTTGGAGTGCACGTGTTGCTCTAATTCCTGAAATGCCCAAACAAATGCGACCTACCCCCTTCACAAAGTCCACGAGCAGACGTGAGCATTTGTGCCACTCGTTATTACGAGTTTATTACGCTCATCAATTTGGCCCCATCCCGCTAAATTGACAAAGTCCTTTCAGGTTGAGGCAGATCACTTACGACAAACATTTTCGGGGCGGCAGCGCGTGCATACTTAACACATTTTTCTCTGGAGTAGTGGGACCACTTTCTGCTCCCTTCCCCCCCGCCACCATGTCCCCTTATGACTCCCCCTGCACCCATGATTTGCCCCCCCCCAACCCTCCACATTCCTACACACGCACCCACACACGCACGCACACACACTGGAGCAAGACGAGGCTATCGGGGCATCCTCATGGTGAACTTGTAGACCTTTTATTACAAGGAACTCCTTTAGTGTGGCCTTCTGGGAAGCTATTAAATATTGATTGTGTTTAGAGGTCTGATGTGTACAGCGGACGTGTGTGTATGTGTGTGTTGTACCATACACTTAAAGCAAAGAAAAAAGTCTTTTTAGATCAGGGAATCATCATGTGCATCAGGAAAACATCAGGAAGGTGTTTTTGCAGAATGATCGGCCTGTGTTTGTTGAGATTTTATGTGTCATAAGTACTAGTGGTATCGATACTTGGTGTATGACTTAAATTAAAAGTTAAAAAAAAAGTTAAAAACTTAATTCAAGATTCAATTAAAAAACTCTGATACAAAAAGCCTATTTGCAGATCAGAATAAAGATGCATTGCAACCCCGGAAGGCGTTATTCCTTTTTTGTTCCTCAAGAAATTGTTTGCACTGTGATATCTCGTGTCATCTCATGTCAATTTTTCATATCTTTAGGTCGCTTAATTCAGGGGTCCCCAACCCACGGTACCGGTCCGCGGATCAGCCACACAGGAAACATTTTTTTTTTTTCGATGATCAATTCATTCCGGTCAAGATGCTCGTCCCGGTCACGTGACATGTTTTCCCAGTCAAGCCCGCAAAACTAGCAAAAATGAGTAAGAATTTATTTTGAAAAATATAAGAAATTTGGCAATTCTCTCCCAATTACATCCGTCGCTGTGTCTCTTGATAAGCTCATCTCGGTCACGTGACATGTCACCCCAGTCGAGCCCACTAGGCAAGCAAAAATGAGCAAGAAACAGAGAAGTTTTGAAAGCTTCTTCGGAAAGGGAAAAAAGCCCAATGAGGAGACTGAAGAAGAAGAGGCTACCACTTCTAAGAAAAGGAACGCTGCATTTAAAAGAACATTTCTGGAGTCCTACTTAAAATATGGATTTATCGCCAAGCCCCGCCAAGCCCACTCTGCATAATATGTGGCGACAGGCTAGCTAACGAGGCAATGAAGCCTTCAAAACTGCTTCGGCACATGGAGACCAAGCATCCTGCATTAAAAGACAAACCTTAACCACTTCGGGTGTCATTGTTTCCGATCACGCCTAGATGGGACCGGCTCGTTTCTGAGAAACAAGCCCGGTGCTCCCAATAATTCAACGTAATGGTGAGTTTTATTTTTATGTGGTTTATATTTGTTTTTATGCCAGTCGTATCATTTTATTTCATCGTATTTATATATTCATTATAAATGTATTATTTATTTCTATAAATGTATTATTTATTTCTATAAAGGCCGCTCCGCAAAAATATTTCTGACGCGTAACCAGTCCGTGGCGCAAAAAAGGTTGGGGACCACTGGCTTAATTGATGAATCTCGCGTGGGTGCGTCTTGGAGGCATTGGCAAACAACAAAGCCCTTTGTTGCGGCCTTTATTGAACGATTTCATCCAATCTGCTCCCGCTGATCTTCGCTGTTGCCCGCGTTTGAATAAGAAGGCTAGTTTTAACCCATGACCTCGGCCTTCTCTCGTCGAAAATGATGCTTCTTGCGTGAAGCGTTGCAAATCCGACTTCATGCGTGAAGACCTAACATATGAAACGACGGGGTTGCAAACTGCACATCATGAACTCCTCAAGGCAGTGGAAGTAAATAATCCATAAAGCATCCAAGTAATAAACGTGTTGCTTGACCCTGGCCGACAAAACGGACGTGGCTCCTGGTAGCAAAGCGGTTCCCCACCTACATGCCTTTAAAAGCCGCCTACTGTATTTGTTGGGCCTCCTGCCTGTTTTCCTCCTCCTCCCTCATCTCTCTCACTCACGGGACCAGTGTTGGTCTTTCGGATGGCATGGTCACCGGACCCCCGGCTCCGGAGTAACCATTGTGTGCCCGGGACAATGGCGGGAGCTGGGGCGGCCCCCGAGGCGATTGTGAGAGGACTCGCGGGGGCCGGGGACCTTTCATTGTCCTCGCCTGCATGGCGAGCGGAGTGTGTGGCCAAGAGGGCGCATCCTTGACTGATTCCCGTCGTTCTACGATTAACGGCACCTCAGGTGGAGCGTTAAGGCAAGGCTTGTTGATCATGTGTACGTATTGCTGACCACGACAAAAACAAAGAAACTCGGCCAGCCATTATCCAGATATAGTTTTATTGCCCGATTTACGGGACGGGAAGCCCTGCCGCGATCCGACTCGGCCAACGCGGCTAAAATAGATGGAGTCTTGGGAAAAAAAACACTTATCTTGTGTTTGATCAGCAGCCAGCAACACGCAAAACCTCCTCGGGGGGTCATCTTGTGTTTTTATCTCCTCTTATTGTACACAAAAGCATGTGTTTTATGGAATTGGAAGACAAACGCCTGCAAGCGCTACTTTCAATAACGGTTTTTCATCAAAGTTTGGTCTTGCGAGTCAGTTACGCTCGCCCAAGTACAAGGGCGCTTTACAAAACAAAGATACTATCATCTTCACCGCTCACCGAAGAAAAGATAAAAAAAAAATCCCTGTTGCCTTCACGAGACATTTAGCAATTCAACGCAAAGCCAGATGAACTCGATTGACACTCCAAACGATGGTCAATGGGAAACGTACTCTTGCAAGAATGTGACGAGTAGCGAGGTGACAAAGTCAAGCGACGCAAAATGGAAACGCAAAGCAGTTGATCTTTTCATGCTTAGAAGATTTGGCTGACATATTTTATCCGGAACATTTACGAATGATGACATGATGATGTTTGAAGGTGTCTAAAAATAGCTCACCAGTGAAAAAAAACAGCAAGGCCGGCAGTTTTTCCTTTTGCGGCGCGTGGGCCAATTCAGCTGCGAGTCACTGACAGTGTTTTCTTTCCCCATGATTGTCCAGTTCAAGATGCCCATTTTGATAAGCAACACTTTTCATTGGGCAAAAACGCACTTTACATGTAAAAAACATGTACAAAACCAAGTTTGAAACAAAACCTGTGTGTTCTAGCAATTCGACAAATGACTTCCGAAAGAGAGAATGGGGGCCCGTGGGGGTCAGCGTGGGGGGGTTGGGTGGTTGTGAAAATGTCTGTATTTAGCCAGGAATGTGGCCAAAGGGAACAATGTGCTCAGCCAGTCGACACTAATGGATCTCCCTGCTATTAGTTGTCCTTGACCATCGGGACCACTGTGGGGGGGAGGAGGGGTACACACTCAATGACCAACAAGGTGGCGTCACCCTTGACAGAAGCCACATTAAGATCCCATCTTGCTATTGAAGTCTTATCTTCTCATGTTTCTCGTGCCTCCAAAGCAAAACATTTTGCGCATCACAGCTGAAAGTGTCCTCGGGCCTGCGCCGCCATTGATTGCAAGCGCAGAGCGTCCTCTATATTGGCCGCTAATCGGCCGACAGCATGGGACGCTGCTGTTGACAAATAACTTTTGGCCAACACACACAGTAATAGCGCACACATGTCCACAGTCCCGTTTGCTTTGTTTTTTTGGTTGCAGTTCTCGGGCCTACCACATTCCCGCTTGGAAGGTTAATAGTTGCCTGGTCTTGCATCAAGCATGAGGGGAAACGCAACGGTCGGAGTGTCCGCCGGCCGTTCCAGGACCCACTCGCAGTTGAATCACGGGAGGCGTGCGTTTGTGTTCCAGCTGCCTCCCAGAGACGAGAGCAGCTCGCTCGACTGTGTTCTCCGAAACGGGCGGCGTCCCTCCCGTGTGGCATCTCCACAACGCCAACGAGAATTGGGAGATGCCGTTGTCCGCACTATCAACTTTCCACCAGCAGGTCGACGAATTTGACTGTTGTTTGCAAAATAAAAAATGTTGCATGCAGAAAGTTATTCTTCAGTCTGCAACATTTCTGGGCTACGCGCAGCAAGATGAACCCGCAGCCGCCTACCCGTGTGCGTTTGCGCGTTGGCGTGTAACGTGACACGGGGCCTTTTACGTTGTCGCGGAGGTGACTGTGGTGGCTTGTTTTTGTAAACGTAGATGGGGTGTGGACACAAAGGAGGCCGTGCTTTTCTGGCTGGGCAGCTGGGACATGCGCCAGGCAGTGCGTGTGAAAGCTAGCACAACGTATGTGTGTGTGTGTGTGTGTGTGTGTGTGTGTGTGTGTGTGTGTGTGTGTGTGTGTGTGTGTGTGTGTGTGTGTGTGTGTGTGTGTGTGTGTGCGTGTGTTTGTCACAGGTGAGCAAGGGGCCACTGAAAGCGATCTGGGCAATATCACACAGCTATGTAGCACAGCGTAGCCCTGCGATGATGAGTGCTTTTATTGTGTATAGCAACAAGACAATCATCTGGCCCGAAGACTTCATGACAATCAACAAAGATGGTGTTTGTCACACCATCTCCAATGACATCACAGCCCCCCGGGTGCTCCCAATCCTGCCCCAGTAGCCAGAGCCGCTGCACCGCCGCTGCGCCACCGCTGTTGTAATGTATACTCCTAATCCTCTTGGATTATGCCCAATAATCCCGGTCACGCCGAGGCCGCGGCTCGACGGCGAGGCCCAACGGCGAGGCCCGAACGATCACGTGCAATCCAAGCAGTTTGGCACCCTTGAGAAGATAAAAGAGAAGCTGCTTGCTGGGAAATGAGATTTAAAGGCCTCTATGATGGGACAGTTTGGAAAGCGGCCAAAAATAAAAGCAACAATTTTCTTTGGCTTTGTTTTGTTGACAGGCTTTTTATACGGCAGACAACTTCTGGCCAATAATTGGACGGCTAAAAAAACTTTACTTAAGATGACGATCCAACCGAGCCACTGTTGGCCATCACGGCTGCGAGTGGCGCTCCTAACCCGTCTCTCACCCCTCAAGTACACCCCCTGCAAAAGACAGCGCTGTCGGAATCGTTTCCCTGGCTATTTTTATCTGGGAAACTGCCTCTGTGCTGGCTCGCCAAAAAAGAAGAAAGGGGAAGGGGGGGGGCATGTGTGTGCGTGCTTGCGTGTAGGACAAATATCTCTCGATGTAATTTTGGCCGATGGGACATCACTAAAAGAACGCTCACATAGTGGCAAGACTTTGTGTGTATTTGTGTGCTTGGCTGTCGGGGTAACAAAATGCTGTCCGGCGCCAAGTTCAACTTTCTCTCCTGTCAGCCTCACTTTTCTTTGTCCGCCGACCCCCACCCTCCCTCTCCGCCGCGCGCAAGGAATGCGAGCTCACGTTTGTACTTTTCTCAGCTTTCCGTCTGAACCTCCGTGTTCAGACCCGTCCCCTCCCTCGGTTGGAGCTCGGGGCTGAACGTGTTCTCAAAGGCGCCACCGCTATGTCAAAGGTAACAACAAAAAGATTACGAGCGAGCCAGCGGGCGGCTTTTGCAAATGAAAGCCGGGCCATTTGTGCGAGTTCAGGTGCAGATGCCATGCGTAAAAATGCCGTTGGGCCGGCCGGACTGCTCCTGTTCTAAAACTGTATTTATAGCCACATTTCCACACGCGTCAGGGTCCGCTGGATTGCACGTTGCCTTGGTATGATTTGGAACGCTAAACTCTGATCTGGCTTGATGAACCTGATCTGAGTTTCCACTGCAGGGAGGCGAAACGGCCACAACTGCGTCATCGGCGGCTCTAACTGAAAGCAGACGGTTCTCTTTCATGCATCGCTCGATGTGGCCTACTAATTGATTTACGACGGTCGATTCCTCTCAACGAGTTTGCTGTCAGAACAACGTCCACGCCACAACCATTCCAGTTCGCAACGGTCAAATAATGGTGTGGAAATAGGAGTTCAGAGCCTTCCTGGTAAATTGGTCAGCCGGAATTTTTTTTAAATATTTGCACTATATTTGTTCAACTATTCAGAGCCACACATCTACTCTAAGACAATTTGTTGAATGTCAAAGCAAGTCTTGCTGGGAATGTGCCAAGACTTAATCCGGCGACCCTCCGACTCGCTGTGGCTGACGGAGCCGACAGAGCCGTTGGGGTGCGCGAGCTGCAGTTCTGGAAGCCAGTCTGCTGCATTTGTGCGTGCTAATCTTGGGATGGGAGTGAAACCTTTTTAAGCATCGAATGACCTTCCCGTCCCACCATCCTCCGTAGCCACCCGCGTGTCACCAATCCGCGCGGGAATCCCCCAGTGGCGGCTCCTCTTGCATCAACCTCCTCCTCTTCCCGGTGCTCTCCCCTCCCTCTGGAGGGGGGAGCGCCCCCTCTTGTTGCATGTCTGGTCTCGTCCACAAGCGCTGATTTACACGCTCGTTGATGTCTGTTAATGTTGGCCCGTCACTCGCAACAAAGGATGCAGCCGTAGACCGACAAGTAGAGTTCCAAAACTGTTGTTTGGTTAGTACAGAGCGCCGCTATTTAATAATGCTGGCACGTCTCGCAATTGTGATCAATGTTTTATTTTTTGGGATAAAATATTGTTCAAAAACACTTTTTGGCCACACGTTTGTTCCTTGGTTTTCCCTCAAATACAAAACTTTACAGTAGCAGTTTGTCATTACTGCCAATTAAACATGCAACTATGTACTTGTTTTGTTCGTCCACTTTGACGTAAATATAGCACAGAATGCGAGGTGTGAAATAAAACAGAGGCAGGACAACTGAAGTCCTATGTTATCGTACTATCGCTTAGGCTTAGGTTCGGAGCATTTTTATTTTTAATGATTTTGAGTCCATAATGTACTGGCACCTATGTATATCGGTATCGCCGCATGCCTAGCACGGCTAGCATGCCCAGCACTGCTAGCATGCCTTTGCCCTTCATATTCCTTGTCAGTGACGTTTATACACAACAGAGATTTGGGTTAAAGAGTTAAAAAAAAAAAAATAATCCAGGCAGCGTCAAGGGACGTTGGCAGCCTCTCGAACTCAAAGGTAAAGCCTGAGGCCACTCGATGTTGTGGACCTCCAGCTGGTAGCCGCTCCGCATGCCTCTGAATCTTTTTACAAGGCAGCCCTCCTCCAAATGCTGGTTTTGTTTTTGTTGACGCCTTTTGCTTTTCAGGTGTGCGTTAATGCGTTAGCATATTTGCGTGCGTGCCGGCCTAAGACAAGCTGAATAATGCATCAGATCATTGCAAAGGTATTTATAGGAAAGCAGAGCGAATAAAGTTTAACGAGCGTGCTGGCCATCGGCGGCGAGCATCGTGTCGGCAAGCTAACAGACACACAAATGTACGAGCCTTGTACAAACATCTCTGGGAGTCTGGACATAACTGCTAAGTCACTCGCTGCCACGGCCTTTGCGGAAATGTTGATTACAGCACATGGTTTGATGAGACCAACGGTAACTAAGCATACAGAATTCATTCTCCATTTTTTTGCATTCCTTAAGTGTAAAAAAAACTTGTCTAAAAATAATGAGCTTTCACTTTTGAATGTACACTTTGCTGGACGCATAGGGCAGGTATTCGTTTGCCACGCCGCCTCTGTCCAGTAGCGCTGACCTGCAACACAATTGTTTTGACCACTTCCATTTTTAGCATCAAATGCGGCCTGATGAATTACGTAACTGCCCGACAGTCGCAGACGGCGCGCACACACACACAGTGCAGGCTAAGCGAACTCACGCGCAAAGTCACTTAGATGTCAGGTCGTCATTTCATCAAGCGAACAGAGCGAGTGTTTTATGCCCTGATCAGTTGCAAGGGAGGCAGCAGGAGTGCTGGAAAAAGACAAACTGCCACAACAGGTGTCTCACATTTAGCTTGGAACTAATAGAGTAGATGTGCCGTCTTTCATGTTTTTTGAGGCACCTATCATACTTTCATTTTCTCAAAAGCTGAATACAGTGGTTTGTAATGCTCCCTATGGCTTTGCCACCCCTGGCATAGAGGAATACAAATTAAGATTAGACTAGATTGTTAGATATAGGAAGAACATTTTTGCGTCAACTTCAACAAATTCTTGTTATAGACCAGCAACACACACACAAAAAAAAAAAAAAGGGAGAAAAATATTTTGCTGGCAGTGTGAAAGGCGAGAGGCACGGCGTCTAAGGACATGGCAACAAATTGAGCAGGATCAAGCATCTTCATAAGAGGCCGTTGACGTGTTGACAAACACTCCATTAGTAAAATCCGTGTCGGGCGCCGCTCATTAATAAAAAGGAGCAATCGCGGCGTAATTGACTAAATGCACAATTACAAGGAAAAGCTTTCACGCTTCGACTACATAGTGGGAGCGATAAACGGCACGGCGCAGTTTGTGTACACGTCGTCGTGGAAACAAGTGCTAAACGCAGCGCGTTGTGTTCTTTCAGAGAACAAGGAAATAAATGAGCCCTCGCGTACAATTGAGTGAGTCACACCGGCCGGCATGAAGGTGTGTGGGATCTTTGCTTTTCACCATATTAGAAACACTGCCAATCAAGTTTATACTGGAAGCTAAAGCATGCTCCACTAACAAAAGCTCCCGACGAACAAATAGAAAGAAAGTCTCGTGCCGCTTTTGCCCGAGCAATGATGCCAGGAGAAGAAGCCTGCAAACGCAACCTGTTGCCTGTTTCCCCCGGAGCGCTTGAAGATTAAAATGGCTCTCGCTTGCGTCATCATTTGATGAGCTGTGTTCAGACTACCTACAGGCTGCATCCAATAAAATCGGACACGTGTCGACTGCCGGAGCGACGCCGGTGTCACATTTGTTCCAAAGTCTGCACATTACACATCAAACACGCACAAGCGAGGTCGTGCCACATGTTGGTCGGGTAATTGCTCCGCTCTGCTCTGTGTGTACACGCTGGACTATTACATAAGAGCCCCCGACAGAGGGGTTGAAAGTTCATTTCTCGCTATCTCCTCTCCCTCCATTTTTGCCAGTCAAGCTTTTATCTCCGTCAACTTCCTTCCTCTCGTTCGCTTCCTGCCGAACCTCTTATCGGCTCACACCTGTGCTTTTTTTTTTTAGAATACATATGGTAACCATTTTGTAGGGTTCCTCTACCTTGTCGCGATTCATGGCAAATGTTCAAAGGATTTTGCATTTTCTTGTCGTCGTCGCTCGCGATATGGCAGTTCACGTTTTTGCTATTTCTCCCAACGTCACAGATACTACAGTACAAGTGGACAAAAGTATTATGTACCTCATGTGCAGATATGTTCGTGTTAAATGCATGGAACCTTCGACTATATACTGTATGGAAGTATTAAACAAAATGTGCGGCCATTGTTGATCTGGTCTGGCAGGTCGATAAGAGCGTTGTGACGGGGCACGGTACCCGAAGGGACAGCCCTCACTTGTCTGCTCCCTCCATTGAGTGTCTTTTGCGCAACGGTTATGTCACGCTCAGCCTTTCTATCGGGTTCTTTCTCTCGCTCACTTGCTTGCTCCGTTGAGCTCTTGCATAACACCCAGCTTTATTTTCCTCCATTGGACGATTTTAATCTTGCTCATGAGTCAGAGCGGTGCTGACCTGCCGCTACTTATTGAGCTCGGGGTGGGACAACTGGTTGATAAAGATACTGAAGGTAATCAATGATTGAAAAGAAAGTATTTTTACGGTCAAGTGTCACAATTTGAGTCGTCTCAAGATTAAAATAAACGCATTTATCTTGCATGTTATCTTGCAATAATGTACTGAATTTGATGATTTTACTGAATACAATACACTCTCAGCTAAATTATGACTAAGATAAATATTTCATATAACATATGACGGTGCGCTAGCTTAAAAATACGGTTTGATGAGTTATTAGTTTGGCATAAAATTGACACGCCGTCTTGTCACATGGCAGTCAGTCGAATTGTGTTTTCCAATCTGTAGTGCACTTAAAACTATTGGGGCAAGTTACGGTGAGCGTGCCTTCTGTCATGTATAGAAAAATTGTCATTGTTCTTCCTGGCACGACATGGCTTGGGCGTGGAAAGCTGAACAAAGAAATTATTTGCGGCAAATAAATAATTGAGCCAATTAAAAGTAATTGAGTCATTGGGCCGGCACTCCTGATGGATGATTATGGTCTTTTGCTGCAGCACAGCGGTTGGGAATCGGCGTTCTTTGACACGCTTCCAATTTGAATTCTCGTCTCAAATGGAAATCTCGGCCTGTTTCTGCCTCACCTTTGTGGTTTCAGTGAAGCTCTTCAGTTGGTCCTGGCAGAGAAGATCCGCTCTCAGACCGCATATGCCACACGCGACTGCACGAGAGAGCAATTCACCACATTTTGTTGTATTCAAAGGGATCTAAGCTGTGACGGCCGTGGCAGTTCTTTGACAAAATCTGTCAGGGCATCCACGGCAATCAAGATCCTGTCGTGGTAGCCTTTTTGTCAACGGTAACTTGAAATGTGATTCCGTGGCATCCGAGAACGGGATGTTAACCTAGCAATAAACTTGTGGAGTGAATCAACAGTCAGCTAGCGCACGTTCCAAACGCAGTTGCTTGGTGTGTGTGTGTGCGCCAAACACTGACGCCTTCATTCATGCCTCCGATTTCCTCTCAAAGGTTTCACACACACACGCACGCACGCACGCACGCACGCACGCACGCACGCACGCACACACACACACACACACACACACACACACACACACAAGCGAGTGTTGTGGCTGACACGCTGGAGGGCTGGCAGCGATGTCTGTGCGAGGTGAGTATTGCGTAAGGCCGATCAACACTACTTAAGCTCGTCCCCCTAAAGCTGCTTAACGACGCGGCTGAGCAAGGGAACGCGGTGACAGGCGGTGACACCGAGTGTTTAAGACGGACGCATAAACACGCGGCACTCTGGCCCTTTGTGGCGCTTGGCGTGCACTCGGAAATGCGTCCACTTGAGTATTCTGCTGTATGGTAGCGACAGGTAAGCTGAAGATACTCGGCACTCATCAAGACAACCAATATGGTGCACATTTGTTTTTTAGCCATCATTTTGAGAACGTTTTGATAACAGTGCCCAGAGACGTGATTGCAGTGTAAAGTCATGCAGATGCAAACCAAGAATAGAGCTCCTAGTGGCTCAGTAAGATGCTGTCATGAGTATTTTTTAAGACTAGACGCTTGCGTCTGTCTACGTGTGTTGCTCCGCAATTTGTGTTCAAATATCCATGGCTCAATTGTAAAGCCAGTCAGTACTAACACATCGGTACTAGCACGTTAATGGCGACTTGCATTGTGTTTAGAATTGCCAAACACGATGCTAATTGTTAGCTCATCAATGTCATTTTAAATTTTATGTTTGCATTAAGCTCGCTATGCCCAGCTGGACAAAGTCAAGTCCAAAATTTCACTTTTCACTTGGATGAAACTTTGACTTTTTCAATTAATTATCTATGACGCAAGTCGACGTGCTGCTAAGTTTCTCGCTTTTTCAGCGTGACCTTTTGTCATTTCTCTCCTTTCAGCTCCCACCCCGCACCACATGCTCACATAAAATGTACAGACACACACCTTTCCCAACAGATGTGGCCGGAGCCTTCTCCCTCTCCTAAAATTAGCTGCAATAAAAGAATGGCAGGAAAGTGCACTAACACTAGTGATGGACAGAAGCTTGAGAACTGGAGGAAGGAACAGGTTGATGGGACTGGTGGAAATAGCCTGTGTGTATTTTGGGCACTGTTGACACATGCTGCTGACGCACAGGAAGCACGGCGGGCACAGACGCGACTCCCCATTTATTGCCTATTGTTTGTCAAAAAAAAAACCCAAAACATCTCATTTGAGTGCCACCATGCCTGTGAAGCGCTTCATCGGGTTCGATATCATCATTTGAGCCAACATACAAGTCACAACGAGGCAGTTCGACAGGCGTCACAATCATACGTTCTCGTAGACATTTTTTTTTTTAAACAATTTCCAAGCTTGTGGCTTGCTCTGACTTTTATTGACCAACAGCCACGTGGCCTGTTTTCTTCCTCCACCACGGTGGTGACGTAAAGCTCCTGCCAGAAAGTCATTTTTCTAATTGTGTTTCTATTAGCGCCATTAATGCCGCACGCCCGTCGACGCCTCCTCTTCCCCCAAGCGTTGGGACAACAGCACTGGTGGATGTCCCAAGGGTCCCGGAGTGCAAAGGCCCCGTTTTAACTTGGCCACATCTGTCCCGCTTGATGATGGCCGGGAGCATCGCAACAAGTCTTATCGCCACCTTGTTTTCCATCATTGTTTTGTCACATGCTTGTGTTTTTTTTTGTTGTTGAAAGAAACACTCCAGGCTCCCCAGGCCCCAACTGTTCTGCTCACAATAGTGCAAGGCTCATAACAAGAAGCACATGCACAAGCCAAGCATGTCATGCGTCCTACAGCTGTCCGGAATGTCGTCATCTGATTTTTGCAACAAGACGGAAAAAAGTGGGTGATTAGGCGGAAAGACATATTCATTAATTGAAGACGGCACAGGTGTTGCTAGCACACCTCACGTGTGGGCAAGGAGAGCCACGCTCGCCGATGCACTTACTGACCGCAACAAACGCACAAATGGAAAACAAGGACACGCTCAAGGTGTCGCTGTCGGCCGCAAAGACGTTCACATTTAATCCACTGGGCCATGCCCCTTCAAGGTACACATACAACATAGATGTATGCTCAAGACTGCAGTCTGATATCCATGCACTTCAAAGGCCATTTTGTGTCCACTTGCTCTAGTCTGAGAACAGCTCTAACTTGCTAAGAAAGCTTTCCCGTTGGCCCCGCTTCACGCTCCCGTTCAAGAGCGCTTCGCTGCGACATCCAAGGAAAAAAGACAATTTTCACAGTATTGTGGAAACTGACGCATTGGATCTATTAGCGAGTGAAGTTATTTCTGCAAATTTGCACTAATGTCTCGCCACTTAGTGGACGCCACAGGTCACGTGCAAAAGATGTGAAAAGAACACACGCTGCAAATAAATTAGACTTCCCGAGAGGCAATGCACGTGAATCACAGCTGGAGCGCTCAACCAAACGCTACATTTCGTTTATGATGCGGAAGGACCTTGTGGGCTTGATGCCAGAGAAAGCGGCGTGATAAACTTCTCAAGACGCTGCAGAGAAAAGCCCAGATGTTTGTTGGCAACGCTGGAAGTTAACGGCTGATCGGTTGGTAATGAACAAAAAATAAACAAGCGGGCCTTTCCGGGGGCTAGCTTCCCAAAATTAATCATGTAAATTGCTGAGTTGCATAAATGCAAGGGGGTGGGTCGGCCCGTCTTCCAAATAAGTGGGCAATTTGGCATAGAAATGATTGATGGAGAGCGAGACGCATGCATCTGTTGAAGCAGACGGTGTTTTTTTGGCGTGACAGCAGCAACTGAAAAGAATTAAAAGAACGAGAACAAGAAAAACGAGTCGCTGGCTGGCAACGCTTACAAACAAAACGCTTTCAAACGTCAATTTGCGTCAGCACTGACTCAGGGCACCAATGCGTTTGAAATTTCGCTCTTGACGACGCAAACTCTCCCCCGTTTGCTTGGCTTGGCGCTCTCGACCGGCGCGGTCTGGTCTCCTAGCAACCGGACACTTAAGGCCTAAAAATAAAGCCCTCTCTTGCCAAAGAAACGCACTGAACAACAATAACAAAATAAACGCTAAAGACCATTCGTACCCGTGGGAGCGGCATTTCACAAAGCGGATGGGAAAGGCAACAGGTCGTTGTCAGGAGACAGTTCTGCGCTACATACGCGTACATACTACAGTGCGTGCGTGTGTGTGCGTGCATGTTCACTCTCCTCGATGCTGGCGCTGCTCAAGGCAAACAAGTCTGAGCGAGTGTGCAACAAGCTAGCAACAAGGTTGCTGTCTAGCAGTTTGAACGGAGGCGAGCTCGACAAGGCCTCTTGCTTTCTCTTTCAGCACGCTGGACTCTTTTTTTTTTTTTTTTCCTCTGACCGACCCGATTTTCCAAAACGTAACATGATTAAACAAGACAACCGAATCACAGGCGCAGTCTGGCGCCTGAAGACGAGGCGGGTGAAATGCCGCTAGACCTTTGGAGGATGTTAGTGAAGTAACACAAAAAGGAGCAAGAGTGGACAGATCAAATCCCAGGGCCCAATGAATATGGAGGCAAAAATGCAAAAAAACATTGCCAGGATTTGTCTGAATCTAATTCGTTCCGTGGTTACGTTCGCTCAAAACATTCATATTTAAAATCTTTTCCCTTAATATTTGAATAGGGAATCCATTAATCTGCTCCACCGCCCCCCCCATATTTGCAAAGAAATTGCATTTAATGAGGAAAGATAGTCCATAATATAGTAAATATAGTCCATAATACTGCACTTCATAAAAGCACACGACTGGCATAATTTAATACAATTAAAAATAATGAAACTGTCATTCAGTTAACTGATGAGAGCAAGTCATGTCCAGACAAGTACAATAAAATTAGCGACGAGCTCGGTGCTTTTAAGCAATCGTGTATTGTCTGGACTTGGTGATTGCGCTCGCTTTGTCATCACACTGATTTGAGCAAATGCGTTACGACTCGGGAAACGGATGTGCCGCTGTACTGCAGTGGCTCACTTCCCGTCCATCTGGTAGCAGCGGCGCATTCCAGGAAGCCTCGGAGCCTCCCCCAAACTTGGTTTAGCCCGCACGTTAACCTTTGTCGGTACCTAACCTCCAGCATCATCTAATTGACATCTGCTGCTCACGGAAATGATTAAAATAATCTGTTCTGTCACCATACAAGCAATTTTCAGCTAAATACTGAACTGCTATGAACGTAAAGATTTGTGTACTACAATTTAATAGTGATGAATCAACATTGAGATGTCACATATCAAATGTACAGCACGGCCACCATTTATAATTCAAATCGGGCGATTTTGATTTGATTTAAATAAGCTGCTGCTGTTATCACTTTTGTCAACGTGATGAGTCCAAATGGATCAAAATGACAGCAGTGCGGAGTGCTCAGCAGCGTCCTTACGTGCTCCTCCGCAGTCGGGGCACGGTGGCGAGTGTAGGCAGCGTGTTGTTGAACCAGAGGTGAAGTGTTAACGGGCAGCTCTCAAGCTGCTGGTTGGAGAAGTGTATTAACACCCGGACGCCAGCTCGGTAGAGCCACTCAAAGCGAGGGAGCCGGGGGGGAATTATGGCGCCTGTGTCTTGTAACGTGCTCCTGTTAGGCCTTAACAGCGTCGCCCTAAAACTAACTTGGAAGGAAATTAGAAGCCCGGCACAAAGAAAGAACAATTTTTTTTTAGTAGGCACTCTTGAAATAGCTTCATTTTGCTTGATTCCGTCATTTTTGAAGACTTAGCTATGCATCAAGTCAAGTGGAGTGTTTGTGAAATCGTTTCTCATTTCTGTGGCCGTCAGTCACACTTGACTCAATATGAGAGAAAACCAAATTGTGCTTCCGATGTTACAAGTCGGCAAAATGGGACGATACTGCAGCCGTTGTGCCTCGAGAGCAAAAAAGGCTCTTGTGCCAATGACACAATATTGTTATGTTCTTCTTAACACACTCGGGGGAGCGCATTGGCACACAAACACGCACTCCCACCAGGCTTGTTTAGGAGCATGATTATGCGCCTAAAAAAAGTAGTGGTCCGATGCACCTGAGTGCCGTCTCAGGTGTGATGCCGCGGGGACACAGAGCGTGTTTGCTCGCATATTTTTTTTCTTCTGTCCGCTTGTGCTCTTTTTAGCTGTATCGTTCCCGTGTGAAAACACCAGCCCGTGTGTGTGCGTGTGTGCGTGCGGGTGTGTGTACTGTATGCGTGTGTACGTGTTGCGAGTTGTGCCTTTAGTCTTCCCAGGAGGTCGCGGCCACTGCGTCGCCACCCATTTTAATCTCACCGGTGAGATCGTGCATCAAAACAGCTGTTTAAATATTCACTCATTTTGACTGCACTCGTTAAGCGTTCATAATGGTTTTTCCTGGTCGAGTTTTAACATTTCAGACACATCAGAAGGGAAATCTTCACACTGTTCTTTCAGTGTGTGACTAAAACAGCAAACGTGAGGAAAATAAATCACAACCCGCTTTAAATGATAGTCACGCAATGCAGGACAATCCAAAGTTGGGCCTTTGAAAATGCTCAAAGTAGGTTTGACTGATCGGTACGTGTGTAATCGATGTAATCAGCTCCATTGACAGGTAAAAATTCAGATCACCTAATTAATTGACCACGTCATTAAAAAATATGTAGAATGAATCAAATAACTTATTTTTGGGTCCCTTGACACTTACAAGTTGAGTTACAGACGATATGATTGTCAATACAAGGTCATACAGGTCGAGCAATTGCCTCATTTCATTTCCAGAGGTTGTGAACGTTTGTCATTGTCTTTGTTTTATGTTGTAATGCATTTAAAAAACAGGAAAGTATCTTCCGATTTGTGCTGATTTTGAAATCGTCCAATTTAAAGGGCAGGAACGATTAATTGGTCAAGCTCGATTGTGTGAGAATCGAGTGTTTTCTGACTTTGATCACAAGGGAGAGAAAATGGCCAAATTTGTCCCAATTGTCGATTCCAAAGTGAACTTGGCAGGCTTTGAAACAAGTGTGTCAAACAACGGCTACTCCAAGTGCAGTTCCCAGTCGGACACAAGGGCTGAATGTTCGGGAAGAGACGATCCTTTTTAGGCCTTTTTTCTCTGCCTTTTAATTCCCGCCGGCTGGAAGTGTCACTGTCCAGAGAGCGACCACATCTTACAGCGTTGCCATCCTAAATCTTCCGTCCTTCTCCTCCCTTCCCTCTTTTGCTCATCCTCCTCAGAACAAAAACGCCACTGTGTGTGCATGAAGCTATTTTTGTCCCTTCCCAGGCCACAAAGACTTGTGTTCTCTATGGGCTGCTGGCTCTTCTGGGGCAGCCAGTAAAAGGCTATAGATGTGGATGACCTCGAGGAACGGCTGAGCGGCTTCCATGTTTTTACTTCCCGATGTGCGTTGAACTGGACCCACTCCCCTTTTATCTGAATTATTTAAAAATAGACATGCTATACGGTATATCATTCCAAGTTTTGTAGAATTTCAAAAAGTCCGATAGAAACTAGCATTGGTGGAAAAAAAATCCCTTTGATTGGCTTTTTTGAAAAATGCACCTCTAAAGTTGCATGACAGTCGTGAGTTGTAACCAATGCTAATTCACTCGATGAGACCTCAGCAGATTTCTCCACAGTTGTTGTTACTTTACAGTCACAACACTGTGTGAAATTGAAAAAAGTAGTTCTCCAAAAAATGACTTGAGTATTGAGTGAAAAGACAACTGCTGAGTAACTTTGGATTATTAATTAAAACCCAAACAAGTATTGTATGTTGCGTCAAAGCGACTCTTCCAAGTCCAATGACTTGCGTCAATGCAGCGCACCTTTGCTTGGAATGCTCTCGGTGGGGTGGGTGGAGTCGGGGCGCCGAGGTATTGACGTCGATGAGCTCAGACGACCTCGGCACGGCAAGTGCTGGCGAGCCCACCTTGGCAGCAATGAAAACGAAGGCTACGGGCTACGAGCGCGTCTGGCACTTTTGAATGCTTTTTAGCGACTCGCTGAACCGGCGGTGACCTTCGGCGTCTTCACGCGCCGTAGTTAAGCAAGCACCCGTTGCGTAACAGCGTCGTGAATTTCTCAGTTGATTTGCCCCCGGGTTTCTCATGTCTGCTGGCCTATCGCTCTCTCCTCTTTTTCCCAACAGCATTTTGACACTTTAGCATCTGTGTTCCGGACCGTCTTTGAATGACCTGCCGGGAGTCTTTATGTACATGGCATCATTCTGTCACAAGGCCGTTCAAGGTGCCTAGCATAAAACAGGCCAAGTTGCAAATATTTTACCTGTAATCGAATAGCCAATTAAAACTTTTTTCAAGCGTCTCTCAAAACTATTTTGCCGTTACTGTTGGAACAGACAAAGCGTTCAAAAGGCCTTTATGGCCTTCGCAGAGGATTTAGCTACAGGCATGTAAAAATACGCAAAATCAATTCACTGTTTGGGAAGAATGTAATATTGTCGCACAGAATCTTCATGTTCGGATTTCAGAAAGTGGTTCAAAAGATGTTCATGTTTTTGACTTGCTCGCATGTATTTTTTTCACATACTATATGGGACGCGTATGAGCTAAGAGGACGAGGCGAGAGCTAGTGACCTAACCCCCCTCGTCTTGTCTTTGACCTCTTCTCTGCCTCTTTCAGCCGCCTCCTTTTCTCCCGGGGGGAGATACCAGATAGCCATTACACTATACGTGCACAATCTGCATCAATAATGCAGAAGCGAGTGTGTGCGCAGCCCTGACGAAAGGGCCGAGTCTAATCTCTGCCCTGGGACGGGCGGAGAGTGCAAGAGCATTACGAGGGGCAGGTGGTCGAAAGTGATGCAAAAGGGGGGTAAAGAGTGGGAGGCAGGGAGCACTCCAAGGGTAGATGAGATGGGGCGAGCAGCGGAACAGGCAGAGAATAGAGAAAAAAATAGTGGGGTGGGCAACAGCGGGGGAGGGACATTTGGGAAAAAAAGTGGGAAGAGTGTGGGACAATGGTGGAGGTGGGGGCGGTGAGTGAGGGGGATTAAGGGAGCGATGAGATCATAGCTCGTCTGCTAGTCTGTTGTCATCCAGGTCAGAATGCACCCCCCCCGCGCGCGCGACCACCACCAACCCCCACCCGAATCCTGCTCTCCCGGAGTGCGGATGCCTCTCTTCCTCAGTGGGGGGGGGGAGTTAGAAAAGGAGAAAGTTGGGAATTCAAATGTGAGCTGGCAATTGTCACCGCACAACTTCTGGCTCAGGATGCAAGAGCTCGCTCACGAAATGTGGACAGACATGCATGAGATCGAATGTTGCGGTCATAAAAGCTTTATTAAGCCGACGGCAGAAACCTGCAAGTCAGCATTCGAGAACGTTGCTCATTTCTCCCTCTCAACCTGATTGGAAATTGGAGCGGCAAGCCCTCCACTTGAGTGTCCGGCAACATCGGGCGAGAGACATCAGCGCTTTAAAACTGTGACTGTCTGAAGAAAGTATGCCAGCGACGCAAATTAAAAGACTCCGCATGAACGTGAGTAAAGAAGTGCTCCAAAGCGCCGCGCTTCTGTTTACATTGCGTAAGCGCCCAAAAATGAGATTCACAAGAGCCACTAACATGATTGCGTTACGCAAGCCACCAAATGGTTCTGGGCGCAGATTATCCGAGCCATCCATCTCGCCTCGGGCTGCTAAATCCAGTGACATGTATAATCTGACGAATAGGGCCTGCTCGTCTCACCGTTTCCAACCCAACTTGCAAAACGGCCGTGTTTCTGCAATCTGACTCTTGTCCGTCTGAGCAGCAGGTGTTTGGAGATGAGAGATGAACGGTTTGTTTTTTCTCCGCTCGTAGGAAAGGGTGAGTGGCAGGAACAAGGCGCAGGAGGCCGAGTGCCCCGCAATGGCCGCTAACACAACTTTGAGCACAGTGCGCTCACTGTGCTTCCTGTGAGGAGCAGGCGGTGGCTGTTAACACAGAAATGGGCTTTGTACAAAGACCCGAGTTGGTCATCCGAGCGTCATGGGCCTCAGGTGCTCGAGCGCTTTGAGAGCTTTGAAGGTGCCAGGGCTGGAAGCAACTAAAAGATTCAGTTTGCTGATCGCCATAGTTTGAATAGCACAACGTGTGATGACTTTGCAATCCAAGAACAAGAAAATGCGTTAAAACGCAGACCTCTGTCAAGGTGGCGCTCTTGTGGGTTGCCTTGCAACAAAAGACTTCTGACAGTAGACAGTAGCTTAGGCCAGGTATGGGCAAACTACGGCCCGCGGGCCACATCCGGCCCACGGGACCGTTTAATCCGGCCCGCCAACCCTAAATAAATTGGATTATTAAAAAAAAAAATTTCTGTCATTTTGCCTGCAATGACTGCGTTTCCCCAGTAGATGGGGAACCACTCGCCTGCGCATTTACTACCAGAAGCCGTGTCAGAAAGCTCGGTGCACACTCACAAGTGCGTATACGTACTCAGTAGTACGGAAATGGCGCACTCGCGCTCTATTTGTATCAGTGCCGAATTTAGAGCGTGGACTGTGACGACAGCATTCTTGTAATTTGCGCGCCGAGCTGCCGGATACAGTTTTACGCTAAAGCCACCGACAAACCTTCCCCTGGAATCCTTCCATTAAAAGTCGCCCAAGGAAAAGCAAGGTGGACACTGAGTGCCGAGTGTTTAAAAAGAGTGGCCAATTTGGCTCGAGGTACGCAACGTGACGTTCAGCCACATGAACATCAACATCAACCCGTCACAGATCTAGGTAAACGGACCAACACCTCGGATCTCTCCTAAGAATTGCCACAACAAATTTTACTCCAGACTATGACACACTAGCAAAAAAAGGGAGACCAACAACACTGTTCCCACTGAAAATGAAGGGGAGGGTTTCAAGTTTGTTGTAAAAAAATGCATTTTGAATATGATCTGTACAAATAGCAGGGATTGAAACTAGCGACCATTCTCATTTTCAAACAATGCAGGATGCTCAAGGACATTGATGCACCACCTGTTTGTGACTAATCTTAACCTGTAAAGTTCTTAAGGCTTACTTTAAGGAAGTGTTTCCCGTTTCCTCACCTCTGTTACCAGGTGTTTGTGAGTTAAAACTCTGCTCTGATTTTCAGATACCCCTCACCGTGTTGCCGTTTTGATTACTTTATTTGGATGTATGCTTTCACCGATTCTTCAAGATGATATATTTGGTCAGAATGTTTGCCGTTTGATGTGATCTCATAAGATAAACATACATCTTTCATTAATCTGACCTGCAGGCACTGAAGTGATGGAGACTGTTATTCATAATAACAGTGTCGTATTTTATAAGAATCACCGATAGCAGTTTTTTAGGGATTTTTTTTTTTAATGCTGTTAATAAATGCATTTGTTTTCAAAAAACTTTTTTTTTGAATATCCATGCTTTACTACCTACTAAAGGCCCAAACCTTTTATGCAATGACCTTTACAGGTCGTTTATATTACTTCACACAAACACTACATCCATCTGCTCCTGGTTCGGCCCCCCCGGTCAAAATTTAGAATCCAATTCGGCCCGCAAGTCAAAAAGTTTGCCCGCCCCTGGCTTAGGCTTTTTTTTAGAATGCTAAAAAAAAACTTGCAAAGAAAAATGAAGTGACTGTAAGCTGACAAATTGGAAACCACAATTGACAGCAAGGTCCCAACGACAGGAAATCTCGGTGTGGCCCAGGAAGAACGCGCCACGATGTTTTGTGACGTCACGGCTGGCTCCATGTCGAGAATATTCTACTTGATCAAGGGGTGAATCGCTCAAACCAAATTGATCTTCTGATTCTCAATTTTGTCGCTCCTGCTTTTGGCCACGACAGGTTTCGCTTTCCCGGACTGGGCCTACAAGCCCGAGTCGAGCCCGGGCTCGCGGCAGATCCAGCTGTGGCACTTCATCCTGGAGCTGCTGAGGAAGGAGGAGTACCACGACGTCATCGCCTGGCAGGGCGACTACGGCGAGTTTGTCATCAAGGACCCCGACGAGGTGGCCCGCCTCTGGGGGGCCAGGAAGTGCAAACCCCAAATGAACTACGACAAACTCAGTAGGGCACTCAGGTAAAATATTCTTGTCTTTGCCAGTTCCAACGACCAACCTACGAGGAGAATCAATAGCGTACACTTTGGCACTCTTTGGCGCCAGACATTCCGTCCGTCATGTCTGTTTCCATCTAAATAGCAACGAGCCAACCCTGGCCATGTGCCCTCACGCTCACTATCGACCCGTAGCGGGTCGGTGCCCCTTGTGCCAAGTAAAACACTCACTGCCTTCTGTTTAGACTTTTAATTTGCCACCGTGAGGCCGAGATTGTTGGTGCCTTGCGCATTTGTAGCGCTAATGTGGTGGTTCCACGTTGTTCGTCTTGTAAGATTGATATTTGTATTGATCGATTACTGAGGTGAGAGACGAGGTCTCAAGATGTTGATCAATGTTCAATTCTTGTTCAACTCTTCTTCCTGGGAATGACCTCGAGTCAACTCGTTCGTATCCAAACTTAGACTAAATCCCTTTAAAAAAAGCTACGTGTTCCAACACAAATAGAGGTTGGAGGCTTTACTTTGTTTGAAATAGAAGGGGCTTTCGATGACTTGCTATTTAGCTTTGAGATTACAAGCCACGCAAAGTCATGAGTCGTCATTTAGCATTAGACAGACAGAAAGAATGCGTACTCGGACCGTCATGCCGATTATTTTTAGCACATCCGCGTCCATCCTCTGGAGCTGTGACAAATTGCAAGCTTAAGCTCAGCCAAGTGCTTAAATATAGCCAGTCTTAGCATCCGCCCGTCTCTTTTCTCCATTCTTGTTTGTTCCTCTGAGGATGGATGAATAGAGGTAAGTCACCTTTCAGCCACAATCAAGCGGGTGGGTGTGGCCACCTGACGTGACACCCGATCTGTCCTCAGAGCCTGGCCGGCCGAGCGGATGCGCATCAGTAGGAATGTGGCGCCCTGAAAGATTAAAAGGCAACGCGCGCACACGTGTGCTTGTTAGCGCGGCGGCGTGATGTCTGTCGGCGGCCCGGCCGGCCGTCGTATGGAAGAAAGCTGCCGTCTTGCTATTGGCATGTGGCAATTAGCGTCCTCACACCTTCAAGTGTTTTCAAGGGTTCCTTTTCATCATTGCGCACCTTTTGCTTTTCATACCATGCCTGCCTGCTGAACACATGCCGGAATATCTTTTCCCACACTTTTGCTTTTGATTGGCTTTTATTGCTGTGGGCAGCTGATCATTTCAACTAAGGACGGCTGTAGTACCGCTATTAAGAATTTTTAGAATGGAACCAAAGTCCACCGTAAACAGTAAAGCACCTGCCCCTCATTTTCCTCCCTCCCGCTTTGTACAGTTCCCAGCCCCCTCGGTTTTCCCATCTAACGGTCAGTAGCGGCGCATGGGTTCTCTACGCGCCAATCAGAGGTCAGAGGGGCCCGCACACCTAACGCACACAGCTGGAAAAGATTAACAAGGCAAGGCATCTGCACAAGCGCGCCATTGTGGCAGCCGGCTGGCTCACGTCTGCGTCATTGTCAAGTGGAATCGAGCGGCCGCCACTTGATAAAAAAACTAAACATGCAAAAGTGGAATCAAGTAAAATAGAAAATGGTGAGTGTAACCCCCAAACGAGATACATTTTCCTGTAAGAAATCGTGTCAAGTAGCATCGAAACGTTTTTGGGGAGGGAAAAAATGTATCCCTTATCTTCAGCAAGCCAATTTTTCAAGATGACTCACTCTGCTTTTGCAACTTTTGAAGTTGGCACTTTACGAAAAGACGTCGCAACAGAAGCGTGCGTCCACGTCAGCCCAGCGACTGCGTCCGCGCAATGGGCTACAGGAAACGCACCCACTCCAACTCATCCGGCCAGTTGCGGGTCACGAGGCCAATGTGGCAGCAAAGTTCAAGGCTGGCGGCCTTGCATGCACGTGCACGCGCGCATGTGAGCTCCCCATTGTGTGTGTGCGCTGCATTATCCTGACTGAATATGGCTTTTATGCGCTCACTTACACACACGCTAGAGTACATGTTAGCATTTGCAGGACATGTGATCAGCATAATCTAACCATCACCAAGAGAAACAGAGAGACAGAGAGAGAGAGTAAAGGTCAGGGGTTCGAGGCCCAGCGCAGGCAAGTTTTGATCCTCAGTGTGGAGTTTGCAATGTTGTCCCTATGTGACATTGTATGTCTATCATGTCTTTATTTTTATTTTGGAGGAATCAAATACTGTTTAAATGAAGTATTAGTCTAACCAACAAATTGCATATTCTTGCCAGGATTTGCACCTGGTATCCACCACCCCAAAGAATGAGTGTATTACTATTACACCACAATAGTTATGTTTTTTTGTTGGGTTTATTTTATTTATTTTTTGAGTTTCAACAGCTATTATACTTAACGTTTCCCCCTTTAGTTTAGTTCAACTTAAAATAATTCATAAGTAAAAATCACTTTTTAAATAGCATATATGTCATAAACAATTATAAACAATCAAATAATTTAAATAAACCCAGTAAACCTAACTTAAAAAAAACATAATAACTCTTTTGATGTAGTATATAAATAATGAATATTATACAGGGTCCGGCAAAACGATCTGACACATTTGTTGGGTTAATAAAATGCAAAAAGATTAAAGAAACAAAAAAGTTTTTTTATTTTTAAAAAGTACATACGTATAATGCCGTTTTGTTTGTTTCATTTCATCTCATTTTCGTTTCGTCTTCAAATGTTATTTTGGTCTTACCGCTGCCACATTTTCTGGAGTTCTGGCGGTGCGAGGTCAACCGGTTGATTTTCGTTTCACTGCTGATCCACTGGCTCTGAAGTTAGTAACCCATAACAAGATTGTGTTTCGAGCAGGTACAGGATCATGTCTACCAAGTCTGAAGCGCAAACGAAACACCCGTTGTGTTGCAGTTACAGATTCGTTCTTGATAAACGTTTCCACAATGAAAGCGCGATGCTCACCGGTCCAATTCATGTTAGCAACATATTAACATTATTCAAAAACGAAACAAAAATGAAATGAAACGAAACAAAACAATATAGCATTATATGTACTTTTCGGAACTAAAAAAAAAAAACATTTTTGTTTCTTTAATTCATTTGCATTTCATTAAACCTACAAATGTGTCAGATCATTTTGCCAGACCCTGTATTAATATGAATAAACAAATAGTAACTTAAAACAAATATAGCACTGGCTGCTTGGTGGCGCACTGGGTAGCAAGTCCGCCTCACAGTTAGGAAGGTGCGGGTTCGATTCCACCTCCTGCGTGGAGTTTGCATGTTCTCCCCGGGCCTGCGTGGGTTTTCTCTGGGCACTCCGGTTTCCTCCCACATCCCAAAAACATGCTTGGTAGGCCGATTGAGCACTCCAAATTGTCCCTAGGTGTGAGTGTGAGTGCAAATGGTTGTTTGTCTCTGTGTGCCCTGTGATTGGCTGGCAAAGGGTTCAGGGTGTCCCCCGCCTACTGCCTGATGACGGCTGGGATAGGCTCCAGCACACCCGCGACCCCCGTGGGGACTAAGCGGTTCAGAAAATGGATGGAGGAAGTATAGCAGTTTGATAAACACAAATAATTATTTTTAGAAAGCATCACAGAGAGAAAAACTCAACAATCAGTCAATACAAATTCTATACAGAGTAGAAACCAACACAAGTATTGAACACAAACACTTGCAAAGAGCTTTTCTACTGAAAGCTCTGTCCAGACGCAGTTGTGAATCTCCAGTTGCTTTGCTTTTTGGCTTCCCACACAACTTACTATAGTGGTACACCTCTTTCCTCTGTCGTTTCTTTTGTGGCTTACCTCTTCGATCTCGCTCTTGGTCCGCAAGGTTTGCTTTCTGTAGCCTCCATTGATGGAAACTGTTGAGGGGATCTGGTGCTTCTGGACCTGCCTGGTGGGGAAGCCCTTGCTATGGTGAGTGTGGTAGAGGTGGTCTCTTCGAAAAATGTGCTGGGGGTGCCTGGTGAGTGGAGAGGACCAGCCCTGGAATTGCAAGAAGGTGCCTCGTGGTGGCAAACCAACCTGGGAGGGTCCATGAGGGCCGGTGGGGGACCAGGTCTGGGAGGATGCAGGGGGATGTCATGAGTTACCTCATGTTAGACGCATTTGGAGGGGATCTTTCTTCAGTTATGTCCAGGTTGCAGACACTTTGATCAGGAAGCGGTGTCAGAGGACATTGTTTAATGTTGTCCAGCGTTGATCTCCATCTTCTGGCTTCAGGCTTCTGTCCACATGGAAATTTGTATTTTCCCTGAACAAACAGGGACGTTACACTAGCCCAGTAGGAATCCTGTTGCACAAATATGGTTATTAAACGCACTGAACAGTCGTGAAGTGACCCCCCCACACACTGCACACACACACACACACACACACACACACACACACACACACACACAAACAAACAAACAAACACACACGCACGCACGCACACACACACAAACAAACAAACACACACACACACACACGCACACACACAACACACACGGAATACACGGGCACATAACTATTATGTGGATTTTTACAGTCTGTAAAAGTTTCTAAAACAGGTTTGAAATGTGGGTGGTGATCTGCTGGTCCGGTTCGTATACACCTGCCTTAGAGTTTAGAGCGCACTACCTTCTGCATGTTAGCTAAGAGCTACGTTCGACGTTTGTGTCACGTTGCAATTCTGCATGTAATCTATCGTTTGGACGACGTCGCGAGTATTCTAAAACATACAAACATACAATGTAAGTCCGCTTACTTTTAATACTTTTGTAGTTTGGACTGAAGAGGGAGCAACAGCAATGTGTAAATACTCTTATTAATTTATCCAAACATAGTTGCTCCATCAGAGCACAGATACGGCACACAGCTTGGTAACTTTTCCATTACACATAAGGCACAGCTCGTTAACGTCATGACACATAGATACAAAACATTCAGTAGATAACAAGACATTCAGGTGATAACAGAACAAATGTCTGCCTTATGAGGATATGTTTTTCATCCTTTTCCCCTCCCTTTTCTTCTCTTCCGTATTCTTGCTTGCAGAAAGTATAAAACCTTCTGAGCTGGAGTCTGACGTTGTTGTTTTCATCTGCTGAAGTGCATTGTGTACTGACTGCCGTAGAACAATCCAAGATCTTGCAAATAAAGAACCACCTATTACTCCACATCTTTGTTTTCCTTGCTCAACGACGGACATCTTGAACAAATGCAACAGTACTTATGGAGATGGCGACGAGCCGCTAGTAAACGTAAGTGCTGCAACGAGATAAGCTATCTCGCTTGCCGTCATCCACAGTGCGTGGGTCTGGGCCATCTGATTGGTTTCCTTTACCCCCGGTCTCCCATCCTTGTTCTGTTAGGAACTTGTTAGGAATTGTTAAGAACTGCTTAGGATGTGGTCAGGACTTACTGAGGTTTGTTAGGACTTGGTTAGCAAGTGTTAGGAATCATTTTGGCAGTCCATTCAAGGGCAAGGAAACACCCAAGGCTATGGCTACAAACACCCTTCACTCACACACAGCACGTGACACCACACACACAGCAAGCCAGCATCGCCCCTTATTTCAGGTGAAACACTCAATGTTCGTTGATGAGACAAAAGGCTCACGCGTTCATCTTGCGCACATACCTGAGTTTGGCGTGCGTACGAAAGCAGCATAAAATGAGTTGGCCTGCTCTTGTAATCGGGACTTTCTGTTACAGTTGGAGCAACAATGGGCAAAGGCCGAGCCGGTGCATACGCTCGCTCACTGGCCGGTGGCTTCCACAAGGCCTTTTGTGTGTGTGCGTTTGTGGTGTGCTCAGGCGCGTGTTGCTGGAAAAGGGAACTTTGCTGAAGAGGTATGCTGCCATGTTTAAAAACCGGAGCAGAACTGAGAGGCAGCGATCGGCCCTCAGCGCAAGCCCAACCACTTTGAGGAAACGAGCAGTTGTGAGTCAGGCAGTTATTCTGAAATATCACTGAAGGTGCAACACCCTTCACCGGATGCCGATCAGCCTCTGATTTGTTTGGACTGACAAACTAAGTTCCCATTCAATAAATTTTGAAATCATTTTAACTCTTGATAACAGGACTGGAAGTTCAACATGAACTGTGGTTTGTTACGTGTAAAAAAGAACGAAAAAGGGAAAATGCCGCATCTGCCAGAGCTGACTTTAGGCCAGAATTTTGGTGACAATCACAATCAAGACATTTTTTCGGATGACGTTTGGGTCTGGGGCCAAGAACACCTGTGGATCCATCCCGATGGATCGGGGCGGCGACTCGAGCGGCAAGCACGCCAAGAATCTCTTTCTTCTCTTTTGAAGTGAGTTCAAATGCTCTTCAAAGAGCGTCTGCCCGCATGATGGCGCGGGGGGGGGGGGGGGGTGTTCAGGAAGCCAGCGATTGACCACGTGCTCGCTACGCAGCCTCGGGCGCTGCAGCTTCAAATAAGTCATCTCGCTCCGATGCAACCGAGATGGCGAAGACACTGCCTTTTGGATTGTGTTCCCCCACCATAGCAGCGTTTTTGGGGGTAGGGGCAAACTAGGAAAAAGCTCTCTTGCTACTAAACATTGCATAATTCACAGATGGTGTTGTTATCGTACATTATAGCGTCATGCACCCATCATGTTCAAATCACTAATTCATGCAATTACAAAAATGCTCACTTATGACGCTATAAATTGATGAAAAGGGTTGGCGGCCTGTTAGCCACATCAAAGTCTACATTGACGCCGGCACCTTTCTGACCGCACAAAACGCTTTTCAGACTTCACGACCGGTTTCATTGTCTTTCCAAACTGCAATAAATAAAACCATAAGAGGACTGAGCACTTTGGTTGATGACTGATGCACTTCCTTGTGCACCCAAGTACTGGCTGCGCTGATCTATTTTGAACAAAACAAGGGTCCCCGATTTCAAGATTTTCACTCATTCAGAAATCCAAACTTTAAATGTTGAGGCAACTTAATGCCTCATGACTCCCACCAACCAGCAGAAGAGGCGGAGTTTTACCGCACACTCAAGTGTGGGCGAGCGAATCGATGGGTTGTAGCATGCATTTGGTCGGGCTTGAATAAGTGACAGACTGAAGATGGTGTCATGATAGATGCGACGCCGGGCTGTCATTAGCTCACCTGCGTCGCCCGAAGGCTGGACTGAACTGAGCCAGACGTGTTGCTCTGACACAGCAAAGGGGGCAGATGTGCAGCGCCGCACGCAGCGCTGCACGGAGGCTTCACTCAAAGCCGTCCCCGTCAAAAAGCTTACATAAAGAAGACGGAGAAAGCAAGCGGTGTTACATAAAGAGATGGAGCTGAACAAAGGTTAATAAAAATGCCCGCAGTGGCCACGGGAGAGGGAAAGCTCGCAGATCACAGGGGGAAAGAAAAACAACAACAGTGAATGGAGGTTACGTAAACAAAGAAAGATGGGCCAAATTATGAGTGGCTTTGCTTGGGCGTTACATAAAGAGCTGACTCCATGCCGCAACACGAAGAGCAGAATGTTTGCATCCCACGAGCAACACGCACACGCCTCAGAGGGCCTCAGGCTGCGTCCGTCCACTGCTTCTCATCAATCTGTTGCCATTGCACCCTGTTGTCTGCGCTGCCTTCCCTTTTGCGGGTGTCACGCAACACTCGCTCATATGCACGCTTATTAAAGCCTGCGTTTGATTGTGTGCTGTGCAAGACAAAGATTGTCTTTCGCTGGCAGGTGGGGAGAGAGGAAATGCAAGCGGATGAAAATTCAACAAAAGCCACCGCTACATGCTCAATAACAGCATCCGTACGGTCCATTTCCTGAATCGACAAACTCGCGCGTGTCCATGAAGACACTGCCCGATGAATTGTTGAACAACGCAAAGGTCAACTCAAGTCTTATTCGTTGCTTACTGATTTCCTTGAAAATTCTTGACAGGCTGTAGTAAAATCATTTGGAGTAGAACAAGTTGGAATCACTTTACAACTTTGTTTTCCTAGCAGCTGCGTCTTTGGATGCACCAAATGTATGCTCAGGCCTCATTTCAGTTGAAGGCTGGCTAAGCTGCTCCCAAATATTCGGTGCCATGCTTTTCCAGTGCGTGCGCAGGTCAATGTGGTCCTTTTTGCGACTCTTCCTGGGATATTTGGTTCCACTGGCTGTGTCTATATAATTGGAGTGTGTCCTGACGATTGTTCTTGATAAATTGTACGTTGGTATGTGGTATGGAGGCCGCTTGACTGCAACTTAGGACCAAGAAATAAACAAACCTGGTGCACGCACTGTTGTGTTGTAATCTGGCCTTGAAGCACCACTTTGCATTGCTACCCTTGTTGTATTTCCACCAAAATGTTGCTTAACTATCCTTGTAAAAATTGCTTTCCAATGACTTTGAAATTCTTTTGTTCAACATGTATTGGTGTTCCTACTGCCCTATGTTGATACTTTGGTAGCTTTACTGCGGCTAATCTTGCATGTGCTGCCGTTTGACACCAGATACTACTACAACAAGCGAATCCTGCACAAGACCAAAGGCAAGCGATTCACCTACAAATTCAACTTCAACAAGCTGGTGTTGGTCAACTATCCCTTCATCGATATGGGCTCCACCGGTAAGCCTGGAAAGCCGAGCGCTGTGCGCTTGTTTACGTGCCTCCTAATCACACAATATGACGGCGTGATAATAACGGATTAGACGAGAAAGCTCTGTTGTTTTTTTAATATCCTCATCTCGGTTGTCTCCAGGAAATGGCGTCCCTCAGAGCGCCCCGCCCGTGCCCTCTGGTGCAGGGACCCACTTCCGGTTCCCTCCCTCCACGCCCTCAGAGGTTCTTTCCCCGAACGAAGACCTGCGCAGCCCCGGAGGCTTGTACAGCTCGGTGGCCCGCCGGGTGGCCCGCGGCTCCGTCAGCGACTGCAGCGACGGAACCTCCGTCAATTCGGAGATAGATGACAGCGGTCCGGGCGGCGGGGAGGACAGGCTGGAGCGGAGTTGCGGCTACAGGAGCATCATCCACCCCCGCATCTCTCACGAGTCTCTGTTCCGCATCTACGGAGGAGCTGGCAATCCTGGCGCTCACCCGGCCTCCCGTGGCCCCGCCGGGCACCGTATCCACCCGGAGTCTTTGTCCCCCTTCCCCGTATCGCCCCTGCCCGGGCCGGGAGCGGCGGGCCTCCTGGCCCCGCCCCTGTCCCCGGCTCTCAACATGACTCCCGTATCGCACCTCCCTTACACTCCCTCGCCCACTCTCTCACCCATGTTGGGCTCCCACTTCTCCTTCAACCCCGAGGACATGAAACGCTACCTTCAGGCTCACACCCAGTCGGTGTACAACTACGGGCTGAGTCCCCGGGCTTTCCTGCAGTACCCCAACATCGTCATCCCACAGCCTCACCGGCCGTCCGCCGACAAGGTGGACCCGGGCAGCGACCGAGGAGCAGCCGAGCGAGAACGGGGAGGTGAGCGGCACCACCACCACGCCTCACTGTCTCACTCGGCCCAGCACCACCCGCACCCACCTCACTCGGCCCACCCGCACCCCCATTCTCACCCCTTGCACCACACGCTCCACCTGGGCGAGGACGCGTCCCCTTTCAAGTTCAAGCTGCAGCCGCCGCCGCTGGGCCGCAAGCAGAGAGACAGCCAGGGACAAGGCAAAGCCCGGCAGAGCTCGCTGTCGTCCGGCTCAGGCTCCATGTCATCCACGTCCGGCCTGGGCTCCTCGCTGTCCTTTGGCAGTGACCTGAGCTCAGCTAGCGGCTCGGGCCTCATCTCTGCCTCATCCTCAACGCAGTCCCTCAACAGTGCAGGCCTTCCTAAAATCAAGGTAAGAGGCCTTTGCTTGATTTAGTTGTACAACACACCACCAACCCATCCCCACACTTCAAAGACCTCGTACATAGTATGTCTTCCATAAAATTAAATCACTTTTGACAGAATGTCATCTTGTCACGCTGCAACTGATAGTTCATGATTACAATGTATTGTGTTCAGAGAACCTTGAATATTGTGTTGCCTCTTTTTACAGGTGGAGCCAATTTCAGACGTCGAATCAGAAGAGGAGGTGGAGGTTACTGACATTAGTGATGAAGACCTCGACGAGCGAAGCGAATACTTTGAGCTGTTTGCACAGCGCCTCTCCGGAGCCACAAACCACCGCCGCCACCTCCAACAGCAGCAGCTCATCTCAAATGGCTTGGCCACCCACCCGCCCCTTCCCGACGAAGATCTTGACGAAGACGTGTTCAAAGCACCCGCTCCTCCCCCGCCCAGCCTCATGCCCTTTTTGGCCTCGCAACGTGGGCCGCCCGCCCTCAAGATGGAGCCCGGCGAGCCGGTGGACGCCAGCCCTCCCCCGCACGCGCCGCCTCAGACCAAGTGCATCCCCCTCAAGCTGCGCTTCAAGAGGCGCTGGAGCGAAGACCAGCGCCTGGAGGCCTCACAGGAGGAGTCCGACGACAAGAAAGTCCGGCCTCAGGAGCAAAGGGACCGTCGAGGCAACGGCCAGATGGACACGGAGGAGGAAGGGCCCGGGCACGGGGACAGCCCCCCTCTGTCGACGTACCAGAGGTCCATAGCGCCGCCCTTGCCAGTGCATGGGCGGGCCAGCGCCGAGCTGCATCGTGCCACGGCGCAGCTGTCCCTGGAAAACAAAGACTGCTGATGGGATTGGATGCCGGAGGTGTGCAAATGGTTCCTCTGTACGCCCCAAAGCCTCTGTGCCCGGCCACTCCAAACACTGCCTTACTCTGACAGAGGCCCCACCGACAAGTTCGCTATTACGATTCTTCTGGGACATATTATTTGGGAGTAGGTACTTCCAAAAGCGCAGGAACACTGACTGTCAGGCCACGTTTCCACCCAGCGGTTTTGTTCCGTGGTATGCCTAATAAAAGCCGATAGGTGGGACGGCCAAACCGACACGCATATCATACCGGAAAAGCCATTTTGTCCCTTTGTGTTAGGGATGAATACCTCTCACATTCAAACTGGTTCCTTTCCAATTCCCGTTATGCCAACGGTTGGCCGCCGTAAGGCTTTTAAGATTGCGCGGTATCCTTGTGGTTAGCGCGTCACTGTTTGATTGCCCTGTGATTGACGTGATGGGGGAGAACGCAGCAGAAAACCGACAAATAGGTGCTAATGCAGAGAAAAAGCGGACATACGGAAAAGAAACGTCGGGTGGAAACGGGCCGTGCGTGGACTGCAGTCAGACACACTCGTGGGATGTTACCAAGGCCAGTCACACTCCAAAGCGCAGCTCCCACCTCTTGTCACATGTTCTTCAGGGCTTTTTCCTCTCCCAACCTGCTCACTGTAAATAGGCGCCGATGACAAGTGCCTGCATTTACTGCCTCTCTTGGCAGGATAATGAGGAAAAGAAGGGCAAAGGGTTTTTTTCGGGAGCGCATGGTGTCGTGGTTCTTCAAAACGGCCCGCTCGCGTCAGGGAAGCCGGTCGCCAAAAACAGAACGGGCGTCCATCCTCTCAGAAATCCCTTGTGTCCTGCCTGACCTTCCTTCTTCTGCTTACAGTCCACTCTCGGAGAATAGCTTAACACCTACCCCAGCCAGCCTACACGTTGACGACCAACGACGACTTTGCTCGACACACTTCACCAGCCTGAGCTCCTCTAAAAATCAAAAAACATACACAAATTATTAGCACGAGTGCTCAACTCAGCACGCGCGCACACACACAAACACTGACATGCTCTCACAAACTAGAGCAGTGGTTCTTAACCTGGGTTCGATCGGTGGTTCGGTCTCGGGGGTTCGGCAAAGCCTCCATTGCGGAGGTCTGATCGCACCTGATGTATCGTGTAAATTCGTGATGACGCATTTCTGAACTGGTCTCGCAAAACAGCAGAAGTCACACTGATTTGCAGGTATGTAATTTGTTGTGAGTTCATGCATTGTGTTAGTTTTGTTCTTTGAACATGCTTGGCTCATTTTGTGCTCCAGTCTTCAATTTAAAAAAAGAAAATCTTATTTTTCACTAAAGAGGGGTTCGGTGAAACGAATATGAAACTGGTGCGGTTCGGTACCTCCAAAAAGGTTAAGAACCACTGGACTAGAGAGAGAATTAGATTAGGGCAATTCATGAAACTATTTATCTTGTTTTCTTCAATTATCAGTAATTTTTTCAACACTTCAAGGTGAGAGCAAGATCATTTGGTGTTGGATTATTAGTGAAACGCTTGATCTTGTTGCTACTTGCAGTCAGTCCCTTTCAACTTTGTGTTCTTCAGCATCGCCTCTAATGTCCTGTTCCCATGACTGTGCTGGTGTGTGGGACTAAACCAAGTTTACGTTGAATTACTTAATCATGTTTCGACTTTTACTTTATTTTTCGGCCACACCTGTCATTGGGGTCTACATCACCTTTGCAGCTAAGTGTGTGGTACCGCTCAGGGTGAAAAGACAGCAAGTGAAGTGTTGAGGAGGTTAATTATTAGCATCTGACGCATGTCCTCAAATGCCCCCTCTCCTCAATCAAGATGCACGTGTGCGGGATCAGACGGATCCATAAGAGCTCCAGGCAGCGCTGTGATTGAATTCCTCTGGCGTACTCTGTGTCTGCACGAGAGCATGTTACACGCACACATACAGTACATGCACACACAAGTTGTAAGTAACCGCTGCCGCCTTACGCTTGACTTTTCCTAACCCAAAGCATCTTTTCCTCGCTTTTAAACAAAACAATAAATAACGCAGCACAAACATTCTCAATCAAGAGGATTAAAGTTTATTTTTCTGATGTTAATATTGTTCCTAAAGTCCCCTCCACTTGTAATTATTATTATTATTCCATAGCTTTTTTGCCCTGTACATCAGAAGCCTCTTTTACTGTTATGAGATTTAACTGTATTATAACTCAAATGAGTCCAATCTTACCTATTTTATCTCTTTTTTTCACCCCATCCCCTAAAGTCATTTGTATTTTATAGTTTTTACCTCGGGGGAGGTTGTGTTGAGGACAAAAAAAAACCCGTTTGGACTATTGTTAGTGTAAATGTTACCAACTTGTTACGTAACACTTCTGACACGGAGATAAGATGAGCTGAGTTGATCCCGTGATGTAATGTCATCATCCTCACTACCCTCCCCCCCCCTTCCCTGTGGCTTTTTTTTCGCTGCCTCCCCAAAAAATTGTAATTACGATGTAATCAGGGTTAATTAAAACCAGTTAAAAGACAAAACAAAAGCTCATGTGTGTATTTGTTTGTCTTACTTGAATGCAAATAGTGGTCTTCAGTTTTAATTACCAGCTTGTTTGTCAATAACAAAGTTTAATTTTTGAGCAACCCACTTTTCAATTTGATAGACTTGTAAACTGAAGTTAACACATAATTTACTGTACTGAAGTTACTTTCCTGAATACGGTTCTCTCTGAATATTGATAAGGGTTACAGAACATTTGTGGAGTTAATAGAACCATGAAAATAAGATTTATCTCACTATACTTTTGCTGAGGTGTCTTAAGTACAATTAAATCAAAAATGCCAAATATCTATCTTAGATTCAATTTGATTAATTTAGCTTTGCCATAAATGTTAAGTAATTCATACAACTAATGAAAAAACTTTAATATTTTTAAATTAGATTTGCAGAATTAAAAGAATTTTTTTTTTTACCTATTTTAAGTCTTCTAGCGCTCTCTGGTGGTCCGATTGTGGCCCTACAGCTTTTGGTGCGGTCTGAAGAAGCAGAAGGCAAGAGTCGGCGGGCAGCAGGGGTCATCTGTACAGTTTTTGTTTCCTGTTTTTATTTGCATGAATTAAACACGTTCAGTTACAAAAATGACTTAAAATGAACAACACTGTACAATGAACAAGCAGAGTTAGTCTTTTTTTGTTGTTTTTCTTTTCAAGATAAACACTCAAATTCGCTACTACAAGGGTTTGGGCTGACATGATAGAAGACACAATAGGATGTTGTGGGGGCGATGTCATCCACCCATCCATCTACACACATCAATTGACAGGGGCAATTAAAGCTACATGAACGAGGAAGTTGGCAAATGACCACTCCCAGAGAAACCCCTCGCAAACACTCACACGGAAATCGGGGTCAAAGGGGGTGGAGGATGGGGTGTGGCTAACTTTGGCAGAAAAAAGATGAGAACTCAAGAATCAGAACAGCTACAAAGATATCAAGAGAAACTTCATTATCATCGTCATCAAGATCATCATAATTCAGATGATGACAAATAGTCAAAAATATACATTTCATCATTATCTTCATTAGCATCATTATTATTTTCCTTTGGATAGCAGAGGTTGTAAATGAGTGGCAGGTCGCCAGGTGAGACGTTTTGAGAGAAAAATCAATAAAGTCGGAGCTCTTTGGTTTGATACTTTAAAATCTGGGACTCGTTTAGGGATGTGCGTTTGTGAAAAAGCTGTGGACAAAAGCTGCACTGAGAGAAAACAGAAAAAGAAAAGCCATGACAGAAGTCAGAGAGAAACCGCAACGTGTAAATTAGCTAATCTCGCTTTCTCCCAGCACTTTCATTCCTTTTCATTGCCTGAAACACTTTTAATCATATTAAGCATCTACTTTTTCAAGGAAGGGTCCAAGATTTTACAGGATTAAAATTTAAAGAAACCATTATTTTAACATAAGAGCAGTAGCAATAGGTTGAAGCTAACCTGAAACAAAAGAAATTCAGCAACAGTCTAAATTGTAAAAATAAAAATAAAATGGGGGTGGAGGGGAAAGTATTTAATCTGGGACTGAAACTGCCGGAGTCCGGCGGAGGCGAAGCGGCGTCAAATAGACGTCTGAAAGCGGGAGCGCCGCGTTCTCTGGGGCGGGGCGTAGACTTTGGTATCATTCACTAAGGGGTTATCCTCACCCCGAGGTGGCCCGAAGTCCACCTCCACGCCCGACGGTGATTCTGCGGAGGACGCGTCACCTGGCGACCGTTCGGCTGCCCTTCCCCGGTTCCCCGGGTCGCTTTCTGATTCGGAAAGCTACGGAAGCTGCAAATCGCAGCCGTGTCTGAAAGGATGGAAGCGTCCCGGTTAAGAGAAGAGGGCGGCCTTCAAAACTCAAGGCGGACACCAATGGTGCAAAGGGATTTTTCAAGGGAGGAGGTGCCCGGGCTCGCACGAGTTGCTGACGAGAGCCTGGATCAGTCCAAGCCCCTCTCACACCGAGCAGAAATTAACAAAACTTGAAAATACATTTTTGGCGACAGAACACTTTTTGATTGGGGGGACGCAAGTGCTGGTAGGTAGTATCAGAGCAAGGAGCGAAAAAGGATCGGATGCAGGATTACAGGCGCTTTGGGCAATGCCGAAACAAAGGCTAACGCTGACCATGCACGTATTCCAGCAATTGCGTCTGTCAAGTATCGCATACGACACTGGCCTCCGAATCTAATTGGGAGATGCTTGAGAGCATTCGGATCGTGTCTTTGCTGGCTGCGGAGTAAAACGCAATTTGCAGTACTGCCACCTCCGGGACTGGAGTACGACTTCACTCATTTCAGCAAACTTCCGATTTTAAGAAAGGGGAATGCCCTACTACCAACACTCACTCTTATGCTAAAAACAATTTACAATTGTCCATTTTTTTTATTTTTTTTTTAATATCGGAGCCTCCGATGCGCCGGTTTTTCAGGATCCCAGTGTGAAAGAGGCACGTGATCACGTCGGACTCTTAAACTTGCACCAGCGCAACATGCTGTTCGCCTGGCCAGACTCACCTCCCACCACTCATCCCTGTGCACGTTTTGTTTAAAGCATTCATCTATTTGGTTTATCATCGAAGAATATGAGGTATATGATGAACTATCTCTCTTTGAGATCCAACACTGGATGAAGGAAAACAACAAAAGTTCAACAAAGCAAAAGGAAAGGTTATAGGACGAAACTGAGTAACAAACATTATTTAAAAAAAGCTTCCTTTCTCGTGTTTTGCTTCTTTTTGGTCACGCAGCAGTAAAGCTTTCAAAGTTTCTCCCTGTGGAGAAAAATGTTTTAACGCGTCTAAGTCAACTTTTTGCTCAGCTGTAGAAAAAGATTAATCATTTACGGGGGGGGGGGGGGGGGGGGGGGAGGGAGGTGGTCCTTGGTTTACGACAATGACCGAAAGCTTTACGCTGTGGTTAATAACAAAATTTAATACTAACACCGTAATGGCAAACGACAGAGAAGATTTCAATGAAAAACACTTGGAGGCCATCACTATAAAACAAGCGTAAAACACAAAGCACGGGGATGACTGCGCAAATTCTTGTGCCGCGTGACTTCGTTCAGTACGTGGAAAGCTTGTGCGCCGGAACCGTCGTAAACCGAGGACCACCAGCGATAGCAACATCAAGGGAAAGCAAGCGTGTCCTCGTAACCTTGGTGGGGTTATTTGGTTTCGAGAAGAACGTTGAGGGGAGGGGCACAACATCACATCCACCCCAGAATATTCAAACAAAATAAATTAACAAATAAATAGCAACTTAAACCTACCCTGAATAAATAGTACAATCAAAAGTCTAACTTTAAAATTAAAAAAAAGAGAGATAGTTTAAATTTTTGGTCTAAAATCAAGTCAATGTTTTCAGGATCTCTTTTTTTCAATACATTGGCAATAAGTAAGCAGTCGTAGAACATAGATATTTTTTTTGGTACTACAAAAATCTATAGAAGCACTAACAGATACATTCCGTCTAAAGAGTCCACGTGGACTAAAGGTTTCACCTTTGAGGCGTCAACCTCCACGTCGAAGCCCAGTCGTCTTTGGGTAAACGCCCGCCTGCCACTTTGGGGGTGAAAGCGAGCCTGCAAAGTGGTGACAAAGACCATCTTCAATTGGGTGCCCACCAACAGCCCAAACACAAAATTGCTCCATTTTGCCAGACTGTCACTTGATGTCAATATGGTTTGTTTGCTTTTTGGAAAAATCTGGAAGCAAAATATTCAGGTTTTTTTTCCCCACCCATCCACTTGATAAAAATTTCTAGCACGTCTAAAAAAACTAAATGAAAAGAAGGAGCTTTTTGTGGTAAGCGAGTGGGGAGAGCACTAAAAGGTACAGAACAATAAAAGGGCATGGCAGCGACCCAACAAACGAAGGATTTCTTTGAGAAGATTCACTTCAATGAGATTGTTTGCGTTTGCTTCCGTGCGCTGGGCTGGAGAGGGAGGCCGAGGTGGGGGGGGGGGACCCTGCCTGGCCGCCAGACTTTGGGCGCTCCACCTGGCTGTGCTATACACTTTGAGGGCAGCGGCCCAAAGACCCCCCACCACCACCACTACCTCCCTCCAGACACATTTTGGTTGGTGATTTTTGGTTTGCTTCGCTCAGTCCTCGAGTCGTTTGTCTCTTTTTGGTTTGGGTTTATTTTTGGTATCCTTTTCGGAAAGGTGTGATGTCACAGATGTTTGTCCCACCCTTTGCCTGCTTAGCGGTCCATTGGGCTAAACGGACCCAACTTCCCCCACAGACGATTCAACAAACCTGACTCATCTCGTTTGTTATTTGACAGGGAAACTTTCCTTGTAGGGATTTCAAGTTGCGCCGATGACCCCAGTCGTGAACGGTTTGTGGCAGGCGGGGGATGAATATCTGGTCTCGCTTTGAACCCGCCGCCGACCCGTCAGGGTGTCAAGTGTCTTGGACGAGACTCTTCAAGAAGACCTCCTTGAGGCCTTGGTAAAAATGCTTTGGTTTTCATTTTGAGTGTTTAATGGCAGTGGGACGTGGACGGATGGCGGTGGCAGACGACGACATGGACAAAACACGCAAAGTTGATTGATGAAAGGGCGGCGGCAGCATCCGATTGCGGCTCCCCATCTGAGAGGTGCCTTGGTTCTTACGTTTGGAGCGTGCCACTGGTGGTGGTAGTGAAGATGATGGTGATGGTGGTGGTGAGCTACATGTAAATGCGCAACAAGGTAACTGCAGCATCTTCATGAAATGGATGACATGGAATGCAAGCGTTGCAGTGGAGTCCTGGTCCTGGATAGCTTGACAATTTATTTACATGTCCGTGGAATAAAGCTTTTCTCTCCGTACTTTTTGGTATTTGAGATTTTGGTATGGTTGTCACTTTTTGTGTGTTCCTGTTCCTCCTCCTCCTCCTCCTCCTTGGGTATATTTTTGGTTTCAAACACTCCTGTTTCGCTTTCCTCATTCGACACGCAAAATAAATACTTTTGAAAGTCCTCCTTCGTCTTCTTTTGTCATTTTTAGTTTAGACACCGGTTGGCAGGCCTCGTTGCTCATCTTCTCTTGCTCAGAGTCTCGAGGTGCCATGCTGATGCTGACGAAACAAACAAACCAAAAAAAAAAAAAAAAAGATTTTTGGTTTTGGTCTTCCCCTTCCTGCACCCTCCCTTCACTCCTCTTCCATTCTGTGGGGGTTTTTGGCATTGGAAAGCGCGGGAGGGAAGGACAAAGAGGGCCGGGAGAAGAAGAAGAGTGCAAGAGAGAGGAAGAGCTAGCTTTGGTGTGAAAGGCTAGAGTTGCCCGCTTCCTTGCTTCTTTCTGATTGCCCGGCCGCCCGCCCGCCCGCCGCTGTCACTCCATCTTGGGGCTGTGTGCCATTTCGCTGGATGAGCAGGAGGAGGCGGGGCTGGAGCAGGGCGAGCAGAGGGTCGGGCTGATGCTGCTGGCCGAGGGGGCGAAGGGAGAAGGGCGCGAGGCCGCGTTCAGCAGGCCGGCACCCAAGCTCTGGCCCATGTGGAGGAGCGCCGGGTGGTTGAGGAAGAGCGAGGCAGCCAGCCCGCTGCCCTGGCCGCCCGACGCCCCCAGCATCATCTTGCCACCGCCCTCAAGACTGGAAAGGGGCAGCTGGCAACCACTGGCTGCCAGGGCTGAGGGGCACACACACAGCAGAACATGTTTAGAAAAATACATGCCCTTGCGTGTTGAAAATGTATTCCACTTTGAAGCAGATCACGCTCCCCTCTCAATAATTTGCAAACGCGGCTCGTGCTCAAAATCAAACAGCAAGCTCGTGCTCGGACTGTTTGATGATGATGATGATGATGCAGGGGGGAAGGAATCACATGAGCAAGACAAACACGCACGCACGCAAACATACGTTCACACGACAACAACTCGATGGATTTTGATTGGAAATGCTACAAAGGAGCATTAGGGCCACACTGAAAACAAAATCAGGACCCATCATCTTACCAGGCAAGCCAGCAATAAAATTCAACATTTGAATTTCAGAAAAAATTATACATCGGAGAAAAAGCTGTATAATTTCGACAAATTTTGAACAGATTGATGTGAAAAGAATTGCATACATAACATAACTTTAAAAATATTTTTTTAAGACGATGTGGGGGATAATCGATGGACTAATTGATGGGCTGATGGATTGTAAAAATATTCCTTTGTGACAGGCCTAATAGTTTGGATGATGAAAGCTGTGCTGCGTCGCTAAACGTTTTTGTTTTTTGCAGCCATATAACAATTTCTTTTCATGGCCGTAAAACACGTCAGTAAAACAGAGCAAGTGCGCTGAGGTCTGAAAGGAACCCGAATTCTATTCTGGCAAGCACACACCTTGAATAGTGGCCAGGGGATTGTTAGCGAGGAGGGCTTGGTTCATCCCAGTGTTAACACCCATCACAGTGTTCCTGTTGTGATGCACGCAGGCGTGAAGCACACATCAAGACAGGCATCCAGGCAGAAGAGAAAAGATGAAGAGGCAAGGTTAGCAGAAAAGCATAATGTAAAGAGGAAACTTTCTTGTTGGCTTGTGTGTGTGTATACTGTACGCTCTACATCTATCCCTCACGCTCAAAGGTCAGACCAAGCAGTGAACTTATCGACATGAATAGCATCAATTTCCGATGTCGCTTAGGGTGTGTTCAGACCAGAAATGTCCTTTAGTCCGCTTGTTTGGTCCGGACCAAAAGCGGACTTAATTTTTTTCGTTTGATGCGGTTCCTATTCAGACTGTACATTTTACAAGTGAAGTATATTTTGCAATTACCAGGGCGACACACGGAGGAAAACATGCGAGTCCTACGTGCTGCATTCCTCCTCTGCACATGTGTGCTGTTGGTTCAGATCTACGCTGTTTGTATTCACACCTGAAGCAAACCGCACCAGAGTTCGTTTGGAAGCGAAAAAGTGGGCCTTGGTCCGTTCTTTAATCCGCACCAGGATTCACACCTGCACAAACGGTCCGGACCAGCATTCCAATCGAACCCTGGTCCGTTTAAAGCAGACCAAACATTCAGGTCTGAATACACCCTTAGAATTGCGAATCAATGGGAAAAAAAGGTCTCAGGTTCACATGGGAAGGTTCGCTGTACATGCACGTTCACAAAGACTTTTGCTCATGTGTGAAAATGAAACCAAAAGGAACAAAGGGCTTTTTGTTTGGTTCAGCGCAGAACAAGTTCAACAAGCGTCAGACACTCGAGCTGCAGTGCCGTGCGTCAAGAGCAAAGCAAAAGCTGCCTCCTCAATTCTTGCGAGAACAGCCTCTTCGCGCAACTCACCTCAAGTTGGTGGCAAAGTCGCTGATGTAGCTTGACACCTCGCCGTTCTTCTTGCCCACACGCCACAAGCTGTGGACACACACACAGCGTGAGAATGCACAGCTTGGACCAACAAGTTGCGTTTGTTGGCTTACCTGGCATTGAGATTGATGGCGCTGTGGCTGGGGGTGGCTGGGCTGGCCGTGCTGCGCGGAGGAGCCGGAGGAGGCGTGACCGGGGAGGGGGTGGAGCTAGAGGTGAGGCTGGAGGTCAGGGGGCAGACAGGGGACACGGCGGTGGCCGTCGCACTTCCAAGACCGCTCGCGGCTTGGGAAAGCTGGTTGCTCATCTGTCAGTCGCGCAAGACATATTTTGATCTCTTATTCATTGCTGAGGAAAATAGGTGGGGACACATCATGAATCCATGCTTTAAAGCAGGGGTGAGCAATTCCGGTCCTCGAGGGCCGGTGTCCTGCATGTTTTCTATGTCACCCTGTTGCAACACACCTGATTCAAATGTTCAGATAATTTGCAAGGTCTGCAGAAGCTGGATAACAATCCTGATCATTTGAATCAGGTGTGTTGCAGCAGGGAGACCTATAAAACATGCAGGACACCGGCCCTCGAGGACCCGAATTGCCCACCCCTGCTTTAACGCTTTGTAAATTCATCTGAAAGCGCACACTTAAGTGCAAGCGGATGTCCAGCCGTCCTACAAGGTGCCTTTAGAGGGCAGTAATGCCTGTCGCAGGTCGTACCATGTGGGGGCTGTAGCAGGCAGGCTTGTGGGCGGACGGGGCGCTGGCAGGGTGGCTGGGCAGGGGTGGGGTGGAGCTGCTGGGGTTGATGCGCTTCTCTTTCTGCCGGCGGTTGCAGAACCACACACGGATCACCTCCTTCTCCATGTTGAGCTGCTCGGCGATCAGCAGGATCTCCTCTGAGGTAGGCTTCTGGTTCTGCAACGGCAGTTTAGCTCGCTCAGACCAAATTGCAATCTTACTTCACAAATTCAAACTGAAAAAGTTCCGGATGAATAGGCCGCAGAGTTTCAGAGCCCGGATTTTTCCCTCTCTCCAGGTATCCACGAAACATGACGGAATTGAAATGCGAGTCCATTTCTGTAAAAGGCGTCATCGGGCGTCTTACCGTCAAGAAGGCGCGCTCCAGGGCAACGCGTACGTTGGTCTCAATGCTGGTTCTCTTCTTCCTGCGGCGGCCGGGCATGCCATCGAAGCCCAGCGAGGGCGATGACAGCGAGCTGGGGCTGGGAAGGGTGCTGTCAATGGACATGGTCTCTGGAAGGGGGGGGGCGGATACAGTCACAATCCCGTCGCTCACCATCATCTTCATCATGCAGGCACTATGAAAGAGGAACCTGCGTCGTTGAGCCACTTCTCCAGCAGCGGCTTCAGCTTGCACATGTTCTTGAAGCTCAGGTTGAGGGCCTCGAAGCGGGAGATGGTGGTCTGGCTGAAATCATTGCCATACAACTTCCCCATGGCCAGGCCCACATCGCCCTGCGCGGATGGCCGCCACGTTGAGTCCACACGACGAACATGCTGTGGTGACGACGTCGGGACTCCTTACCTGCGTGAAGCCCAGCTTGATGCGCCTCTGTTTGAAGGTGCGAGCAAACTGCTCCAGCTCCTCCAGGTCACTGGGCTCCTCGGGGTGAGAGGGCACGGCGGCTGCCGAGCTCAAGCTGCCACTCGCCTCCAGGCTCTTGTCTCGCTGAAAGAGGACACAAGATTTCAAAGCTTTTCATATCCTCGTCCTCATTTGGGTCAAAGGCGTGCTGAAGCCCAAGTGCTCTTCCATGGCGCCACCCAATGCGAGGTCCCTAAATGATTTTCTGTCTCCTACCTGTGCTTGCAGTCCTATTCGACTCTGAGCAGACAGCAGGCTCCCATGGTTGGCTTGAGGTAGCGGAATAAGATTTGGTGTCGACAGGAGTCCTGAAATAAATAAACATCAAAGTAAAGTTTTTGGAAAACCTTTGAGAAGGAAATATTTTGCCGCCGCTTGCGCTACCTTGCTGGCTCTGCTGCGCTTGCGGGAGGAGAAACGAGCCAGGCGACGGTAGCGAGTGGCCCGGCACCAACACCAGCTGCTGGAGCTGCAGCAACTGCTGGATGTCCTGAGGAAGGCCAGAGCACAAGGTGCGATAAGAAGTCAGCGGCAGGAGTTGAGAGAAAGGGGATCCCGGGTGGAACGAGGAATTGTCATGCAAGGGATCTCAAACTTTGGACAGGAAACATTCTACAATTCCTCACGTCAATTCAACAGAAGTATCCCTAAAATACATTATAGCCAGTCAGTACCTGGGCGGTGAGCTGGATTGGCTGAGAGAGGGCAAGCTGGGGCGGAGGAGGTGGGGCAGGGACGTTTTGGGTAGTGTGTTCCTGTGTGCTCTGTCCCAGCGCCTGCTGGCCTGTTTGTCCCGTCTCATGCTGCAGGTGCTGCTGCTGCTGATGCTTGTGGGCCTGCTGATTGGCTGCAGCGGCCTGAGCTTGCTGTGTGGCCTGAGCGGCAGCGTGAGCAGCGTGGGCAGCGTGGGCAGCGTGAGCAGCATTGGACTGCTGCACGGCGGCGGCCAGCAGCTGAGCCTGGGCCTGCTGCAACAGGAGCTGCTGCTGCGCCGGCAACAGAGCTGTGAGCTGCGAGCGGCGCCATATTGGGAGAGCAAGCGTTATGAAGTCTCAAGCCAAAGCAAAAGCAAAGAGTGAGCACAAGAGAGGCGCTGCGAGTCGACTGATGCATTGTAGGCACTGTATCCTGCCTGATATGGTGAACTTGACATTTTGTTCAAATATATAGGACTGTCTCAGAAAATTAGAATATTGTGATAAAGTTCTTTATTTTCTGTAATGCAATTAAAAAAACAAAAATGTCATACATTCTGGATTCATTACATTTCAACTGAAATATTGCAAGCCTTTTATTATTTTAATATTGCTGACTATGGCTTACAGCTTAAGAAAATTCAAAAATCCTATCTCAAAAAATTTGAATATTTCCTCAGACCAAGTAAAAAAAAGTATCTATAACAGCAAAAAAAAAAAATCTAATATTTGAAAATGTCCATTAATGGACTCAGTACTTGGTTGGGAATCCTTTTGCACGGATTATTGCATCAATGCGGCGTGGCATGGAGGCAATCAGCCCGTGGCATTGCTGAGGTGTTATGGATGGCCAGGATGCTTCAACAGCAGCCTTTAGCTCATTTGCATTGTTGGGTCTGGTGTCTTTCAGCTTCTTCTTCACAATACCCCACAAATTCTCTATGGGGTTCAGGTCAGGGGAATTGGCAGGCCAATCGAGGACAGTAATGCCATGGTCAGTACACCATTTACTGGTGGTTTTGGCACTGTGGGCAAGTGCCAGATCATGCTGGAAAATGAAATCATCATCTCCATAGAGCTTCTCAGCAGACGGAAGCATGCAGTGCTCTAAAATCTCTTGGCACACAGCTGCGTTTACTCTGGACTTGATGAAACACAGCGGACCAAAACCAGCAGCTGACATGGCTCCCCAAACCATCGCTGACTGTGGGAACTTCACAGTGGATTTCAAGCAACTTGGATTTTGCTCCTGTCCAGCCTTTCCCCAGACTCTGGCGCCTTGACTTCCAAATGAAATACAAAACTTGCTTTCGTCTGAAAAGAGGACTTTGGACCACTCTGCAACTGTCTAGTGCTTCTTTTCCATAGCCCAAGTCAGACGCTTCAGAAGTGGCTTGACCATGGGAATACGGCATTGTAGCCCATTTCCCGGACATGTCTGTGAACAGTGGCTTTTGATGCCTGGACTCCAGCTTCAGTCCACTGTCTTTGAAGCTCCCCCAAATTCTGGAAGCGACTCTTCTTCACAATGCTGTTAAGGCTGCGGTCATCTCTCTTGGTTGTGCACCGTTTCCTGCCACATTTCCCCCTTCCAACAGAATTTTTGTGGATGTGCTTTGAAACTGCACTCTGTCAACAGCTTGCTCTTTGAGAAATTTATTTTTGTGTCTTACCCTCCTAATGGAGGGTGTCAATGATGGTCCCCTGGACAGCAGTCAGATCAGCAGTCTTCCCCATACTTGTCATTTAGTTTACTGAACCAAGTGTTTTTCAAGGCTCAGGAAACCCTTGCAGGTGTTTTGAGTTAATTAGACGATTCAAGTGATTAGTTGAATACCCTACTAGTATACTTTTTCATGATATTCTAATATTTTGAGATAGGATGCTTGAGTTTTCTTAAGCTGTATGCCATAATCAGCAATATTAAAATAATAAAAGCCTTGCAATATTTCAGTTGATTTGTAATGAATCCAGAATGTATGACATTTTTGTTTTTTTAATTGTATTACAGAAAATAAAGAACTTTATCACAATATTCAATTTTCTGAGACAGTCCTGTATGTAGCGAGTGGCGCACCAATTGGCCTATATTTGCTCTTTTCAAACTAATGATATTATAGCTTTGCTTGTTTTTATAAGCAAATTAGCACAATAAGAAAAACAAAGTGCGTGCGTGCGTGTGCGTGTGTGTGTATGTGCGCATGCGTGCGTGTCTCACCCCTGCCAGCTGGGAGCCAGTAAGCATGAGTTGTGTATGTTGCAGTGTTGTCTGGGAGGGGGAGGGGGTGGGCCCGTGAGGGGGAGGCAGTGCAGGAGACATCTGACCACACTCTTCCATCTTATTCTAGAAGAAACAAGAGGACGACAGGAAGGAGAAAAGTGAGCAGGTGACCCCGCTGGTGGGGAGAACACACCATTGCGAGGTCCGCACGAGAGCAAGCGTCATGCCAACAACTACAGTGGAGCCTCGGTTTTCCAACGTCCCGGTTCTCGAACAAATCGGTATTCGAACAAAAAATTCAATATTTTTTTGGTTTCGGATGTCGGACGAAATTCGGTTGTCGAACCTTGCGAGATGAGCCGAGAGGACCCGCATGCCAACTGACTCCGTTCGTTATTACGTTCTCGTTACTCTGAGGATAGCATCAACTCTAATCATGCCTCCAAAGGAAGCAAGTGGGTGCAGTAAAGCCATCCTAAAACACAAAGACGCTCCTACAGCAATGCGACACTGAGCGCCCGGCGCGCTGCGGTTGCGCGATCGGACCAAATTAAGCTCCCTGTGCACTGAGGTGCACTTAAATTTTGGAAAGTACATTAGGACTTTAAAAATATTTTCTAAGTTTCAGCGACGGCTCGGCTCTGTCACAATAATGCAACCAGCGTGGTGCAGTTGCTCGGTCAGCGACGCACTACGGTTGCGCGTTTGGCGGTGTGCTGCAGTTGCGCGATTGGACAAAAATGCCCAAATGAAAAAATGCTTATGAAAGGCGTTCTTTTTTGGGCTTGGAACGGATTAATTTTTATTCCATTATTTGTAATGGGAAAATGTGATTCGGAATTCGAACGATTAACTTCTCGAACAGCCTTCTGGAACGGATTGTGTTCGAAAACCGAGGCTCCACTGTACTTTCATTGCATTTTAATTCAAGAAACAACATTTACCAAGTGCTTTTTACTTTTGAAGCTACTTTGTGACGATATTTAGTGGCACAATGTATGAATTCTTAAATCATATTTTCCTGCTGAAATGAACGGAAATGTTAACCACTAAAACATTTAATATACTATTTTGGCAATTCAACGGGATTTTTCCTGCTCACTTCGGTGTACGCATTATGGCCACAAGGGGGCAGTAGAATACATACAGACGAAGATTTAATAATGACACGACAGTCTCAACAGAGACGCAATAAAAAAAAAAAAAAATCAGAGACGCAATCATATTTTACAGTGGACTTAGTTTGGCACTTGAGGACTCTTCTATTCTTGTTTTTCTTTTTTTCTGCATGATTTGAGGGGCATTTTGTACGACGCAACGGTGGCGGCTTTGTTTGCGATCCTTCCAGGATGGAGCATGTCCCAACTGGGAAAGACAAGACTATGCTCGGCCACTCGTTTGCATCTCTTCACCACCGGCATATGCAAATATGGGTATTTTGAAACACTTTATTTAGACATTAGTCTTAGTGGCTTGCTTGTTTACTTAGGGCAGGGACACAAAAGGAGCAAGTCAGAAATCACCCGCTTGCTGTCAAGCTATTTTCTGTGCGACGCTAAGACACAAAAGATGAGTAAACATGAAGACATGGGCATGCACACAGGCCGGTAGAATAGTCACTTACCTTGCTGCTACTCAGGCTGGGTGAAAGGGAAAAGGGATTGACCTTTATTGACTGAGCCTTGATGGAGAGAAAAAGGACAGAATTGGAGGATTGGCTGAAGAAGTGATTTTTCATATCCAAGGAGAACAAACATAAATGTGGCCAGAACTGGACCCAAAAGTGCCTTTTTGGATTTGGAAGCAGAGACTCATCATCAAAGCGACCGGGATGTTGCCGTGATGCAAATAAATCAACTTGAGGTCGGCCTCGTACGGATAGCTTGGGCTAGCCTGATCGGCACGAGCCTCATCATACTGATGTTGGCGGGACCGTGGAATGGCGCTGGAGGAACACGGAGTGCAGGTTGGCCCCGAAAGTCTGACAGATTAACTTGGACGTACCTGGTGATTGGAGTCGGAGACGTTGCGCTCGGAATCTGCACGGAAAGAAAGAGGGCTAAAACACGGCTACGACACACTGAGTGAAGTTTTCAAAGTGGGCGATGCATTAAAAGGAAACAAGAAGCTAACGCAGGTGCATTTTACACGACTGACAAAATTGCAAAGAATTTAAATTGTGCTCATTCAAATACAGATTGGAAAATATACATTTGAGAAAATGCATAACAAAATAAAGACAATGTGTTCTACTCATGCCTGTGTGTGTGTACGTGTGCAATTGTCACCTGTGCTGTCCAGCGGTGAGTCAACTCCAAGTTTGTCAGGCTCAGCCGGCCTTGGCATCCTGCTATCTGCAAGACACAAAGACACGTGTTGACGAGAAAGAGAGGAGCCTTGAGGTGAAGGTTGGGAGTGCCGTCAGACCACAGTGCACCCCCCCCCCCCTACACACACACACACACACAGACACTGTACAGGCAGCGTAGGTGAGTCGCTTGCTTGCTTGTATCCATTCATACTTTCCAATTGAAGCAAGTAGGCCGGGCTCAGGCTAAATTTAAGTCGAGATGTTTTGACCGTGGGCGCCTTTGGAAGCTCTAAAGGTCTCTCGCGTGTCATTAGTCGCCAGTCCTGGTGCAACGCTTCACATTTTTCTGCTCTTTTTTTGACTCATTTTTTTTCCTGGCCAATGAACCGCAAGATGAAGTCGGCTTGCGGTTATTTGTGAGGCCTTCTCGCGAGCCACTTCCCTTTTGTGAAAATATGCAAATCTGCCCCCACCACCAACTAATTGTGTCATGCCACCTGCAGAATCGACTCACTGCAGACACACTCTGCTCGTTTTTTTGAAGCAATAGCGTGCAAGATGATGTTTGACACAATGGATTGGTGGAAAGAAGAATGCTAGAAAACCGCCATCATGTGGACAGACAGTGGACAGAAGTCCCGTCCGATATTGATACATAGATGACAAACGTGCAGTACATCAAGATGCACTGGCGTTCTCTCACTTCCCCACGTTACTTCCCCATTATAAGATTAGCGGTGTGTGTTACTTACCGGTAACATTAGCATGTTCAAACATTCCACGCACACATGACAAAGAAGAGTGCTGCCTTTTGATGTGAAAACCTTTTCAAATATGGGTTTCTTTGCCCTGTGACGCACTCCAATCTCGCAACATTTGGCGCTGTGTAGTCCAACGTGATGTAGAATCAGGAACAATCAATAAGAAGACTGTTATAATAAAATTCTTCAAGATAAAATTCAAAGATTGTACAATGTAGCTGCACAAATGAAAAATGAAGTCTTGAAGTCTGGTGAATTTCGACTTGGTTGTGTTACTTTGATTCGCATCACCGTCGGGGGTCAATTTATCCAGCTCACACAGGGAATTGTTAATAACATGAAAAGACAGCACTGAGGGAGGGACAACAGAGACATTTTGGAGATAATTGGCCGGGCGGACTAACGAGCGCGCTCGACCTCCGGCTGATCCACACAAGGTTAAGCCTCGCATTTTAAACAAGAGTTATCGGACAAAATTTAACCGGGACATGATGCGGTGTTGCCGATACGCCAAATGATTGGCTAACTTTAGCTCTGTCAGCTGAGCATGAAGACAAATAAAAAAAAGGCAAGATGTGATCCACTCGAAACAAGCGCTGACCTTTCCTGTCCACCTTAACTCCGCCGCCCATTGGCAGACAGGCAGGCAAGCAGGCAGGCCAGCCCTTGCTCTCCAATTAGACTCGCACACACACACATTGCCATCGTGCACGCGCATCATTGGTTGCCCGGTCAAGTAGCGCACACTCACCTGGCAACCACATAGTTGCGACGAACAAGTCCTTACAATCTTAAGCAATTGCTGGCGCCTCACTCAAAAAGTTACCAAAGAATATGTCACTGCAACACGCACGTACACGCGCACGCAGGACGGCCTCTCTCTCTTCTCATTCTCACTAAGCCACGCCTCCTTCATCACCACATCCTGCAACGCGACAGGAAGTGAGGTTCAAAAGAGTGGGAAGTGGGCCCAAAGGTAAGGCAGGAAGATGGCAGTGAAAGATGAAAAAGTGAGAAAAAGGAGGGAGGGAGCTCCGTTAGGTGACTATGTGACAGAGAGGAAGGGGCAGAAGTGAGCTGGCTGGTTGGCTGACTTACTGACTGACTGCGGTGGAAAGTGACAGTGCAGCTGGAAAGAGCCGCTCACACGCTGACACACGTGCAATTGTACAACACACACATGCACACACACACACAACGTGGAGGAAATTTTCAACGACACCCACTGCTTCTAAAAACAGAATTATGCTGGAGGTGGATGTTTTTTTTCTTCCCCAAGCAGAAATAATTATGACAAGATCGACACACTTACAACCAGGAACCAATTGAGTGGTGCAGAGGACCAACTGCAACAGGATAAACTCCCACATAGAGAATATGGAGAGCACACAATTGTTTGTTTTCACTTTGCTCCACTGTGACGGGAGGTTCGAGCGGCCACAAGGTTGCACTATTGAGCCGCAAATGGATGCGGCCAACGACCTCTCTTGGTCACTCAAAATGGCCACTAGCCAAGAAATGATGTTTAATCCAGTTTCATTTTATTTTTCAAAAGATACTTTTGACTTTGACACACGAAATGTGACGAGATGACAAAAAACATGTTGGTTGGCATAATGGTGGCTGTTTTGGTTAGCAAAATCTATAACAGAAGGGGCAGAAGGGGGTCATTATTTGAGAAAATGTCATATTAACAACACTGAAATTTGCTGCAAAAATCGCATTTTGTTCAGTTTTGCATCCACCAGTCTAATAAGTCGGCACCATTATGTGAGAAAATACAGCTGTGTTGAAATTGAAATTTAGTGTGAATGCTGGGGGGGGGGGGTTGCTCATCAATTTCCATCAGTTTTGTCAACACGATTGACGTCAAGTGAGATTTCCATGCCAGCGATGTTGGGCGCCAGATGCATTTGTGTGATCGTACGTGACAAACGGCGGGTGTTTTTGTATGTAATGTGTGCGGACGCTCGCTGACAGACAGGGAGGGGGGAGTATCTGGGGTTCAGAGGTTGTCTGGGCAGCCCTGGCTTTGGCCGTGACCTTTGTCCACGGTCCAGTTTATCCACATAACAAGTTGTGTGTGTGCGTGCGTGCGTGCGTGCGTGCGTGTGTGTGTGTGTGTGTGTGTGTGTGTGTGTGTGTGTGTGTTAAAGTCCCAAAAGTCCCAATGATCATCGTCACACACACATCTGGGTGTGGTGAAATTTGTCCTCTGCATTTAACCCATCCCCATGTGATTTTGATCCATCCCCTGGGGGAGAGGGGAGCAGTGAGCAGCAGCGGTGCCGCGCTCGGGAATCATTTGGTGATCTAACCCCCTAATTCCAACCCTTAATGCTGAGTGCCAAGCAGGGAGGCAATGGGTCCCATTTTTATAGTCTTTGGTATGACTGTGTGTGCGCATGCATGCGTACTGGCACCGTTGGTTAAGAAAAAGAGAAGAACTATAGCAAATGGCCATTTGTGCTACAGTTGACAGCACCCTGGGGGGAGGGCTCAGCCTTGGTTACCATGGAGACCAGTCCTAGCAACACTACAGCCAGCTAGGCCACTTAGATGGCTCAGGTCTCAATTGACGCGTGGTCAGACATTGACAGACCCCCCATTGACAATCCTTCCTGATTTGAATGCGCCTTCGAATTTAGAACGCTAAGGACGCTTCACATCATAAAGAAAAACACATTTCACTTACAGCCCTCGCTTGGAGAGCTTCAATTTGGACCGGCCTAATTGTGATTCAAACACACACTATTAAGATGTGATCTCGTGATTACTTTAAGTTGTGTTGATACAACACACACTCGCACGCACGCACACGATGCAATAGTGTGACCCCCAGGGAGGAAGATGGGGGTGGCTGAGGCCTCTCGAGCGCCATCAATCACCAGACTGTCGCAAGGAGGAGCAGGGGTGCGCGTGTGTGTGTGTGTGTGTGTGTGTGGGGGGGGGGGGGGGGGGTTAGGGTTACAAAGAGCAGGAGAATCGTAAAAAGAAGGGGAGTTGAACACACGATGGAAGCCAAGGTGGCGATAGACAGAAGAAGAAAAGGAAGGTGCGTACGCAATGGCTCATTGTCGGGCCTACTGCGAGCTCTTAAGAGGAGTCTACCGGCCTTCTCTCGCTCTGGCGCAGCCTTCCCATTTCCGCACGCACAGTTAATTCATCTAATCCATCACATTGGTGCTCTTGGATGGAGCCGCCAAGTCCTCTACATCATCCGAGTAGCAAGACTGCAAGGTTAGAGATTAAAAATCCAGTTCGGTGTTTTGGTGGCATGCAGGTGGGCAAGGGTGTCGTGGTAGGTTTAGAAACAAGCTGAGAGACAAGCTTGTTGTGGCGGAAAACATCTCACCTACATGTCGGATGCGACCCTCGTGCCACCTCCCCACAGCGCAATACACCGAGGTCGGGGGTGGGAAAAAAATCAAATCGCACCAGTGAGGGACAAGCGACTTCGAGGTTCACTTGCACTCTCGGCCATTAGCTTCTGTCACCACAATGGTGGACAACCCCAGGTGGGCCTGTGGGAAAATGTCAAGTCGGCTGAAGTTTAAAAAGGAGAAGAAGCATAGAAGGAGGTTGGTTCCAAACATATAGTCATGGCAGCATAATATCAGTTGCAGTAATCTAAATGATTTTTTATTCCAAACGGATGTTCTCCTCTCTCATTACTCTGAAGCGATTTACAACAGAAGAAAGATATAAGAATCCCGATCTGCCGAAAGAGGTCTGAACTAAAAAGTCTGAACATTGGGCTTCTGGGAGTTTGCTGTGCTTTGTGGCCAAGCGTCCCAGCTTTCTTTTGTGGCGACCTTGCCCTTTTCTTCTTCTCATTCAAACTTTCTCTTCTCCTCGCTCTGTCTTCTTCTCTCGACCATGTTGGTCAGCAGCAGCAGCTGTGACATCAGCGGCCACTCTCCTCGCCTCCAATTGGACATTCGGCCATGTTGCCAGGCAACAGCAGTGAAAGGTCTCAGTGTGAGCGTGCACGCCTCTGCTGTGTGTGTGTGTGTGTGTGTGTGTGTGTGTGTGTGTGTGTGTGTGTGTGTGTGCGTGCGCACGTGTGTGTGTGTGTGTGTGTGCGTGTGTGCATACGTGTGTGTGTGTCTGTTTATAGCAAGTGAAAGGTGCACGAGCCATTTTCCACGCCTTGCCCTTTATCTGTGCATGAGCAATGATCAGCGGGCATCCCGAGCTTTAGCTTCGTTCAAAGCATGCAGATGATTGGCCGGTTGCTTGCAAGAGTCTTGTTCATAAAAAAAAATAAAAAAAAGAATCAAACCAGTCTGTCTGCAATGTCTCCACAAATAAATATGTTCTCATTGTGTGTGTGTGTGTGTGTGTGTGTGCGTAAGCCCCCGGGAGTGGGTGGTTATTGTATCTGACACAGCGGCTCTTTCTCGCGCCTCATATTTCTGGGCCGATCGATTCCTCTGACTCCCGACAAGACAATAATCGCACCTCCCTCTCTCACTCCATCACTACCATTATTACTGACCTCCCCGGGGAGCCGGCAGGGTGGGGGCGAGGGGAGGCAGGGAGGAAGGGTGAGGGATGGGAGGGAGACACCGAGTTGACAAAATGAGCCTATGATGATGAAAAAGTAAGAGGGGACAATGTCGAAAGGGAGACGGGACGAACAAAAGGGGACGCAAGAGACGAATGGAGAGAGGCGAGGCAAGGCTAAAGTGCGAAGGACGGTAAGCAAGGTGGGAAAGATGCACTTTGCAACAAGGAACTATACGGGACAATCGTCCATCCGTCTGTCCACCCGTTTCTTTGGGAGGGATCCCAGGCCAACTGGGAGACATAGGGGGGGATGGGAAACAAAGCCAGGCTCCAATACTGCACTGTTCTTCTCGGCCAGGAAGTGTCGGATGCTCAGAGTATCATGTCACAGGGAAGCGGCCACACACTCCGGAGATGTTCTCGATCGCGTCCGATGGAAAAAATATGCTCACGGGCAGTCACATAATCGACCTGAAATGGGCGATTGTTTATCACTGGCTCAACTGATGAATTTATCCTCAACCCAGACTTTTTTTGAATCTCAATTGTGAGCGACCTGAAACTCTGAAAACTGAGTTCATGCCAAATTTCCGTTGAATGCGCTGCACAACCGATAGTAATGAGGGGAGGTGGCCGATTTGCCGATTAGAGGTTGTCATATAATGTTGCCAATCTGTGTTGCGCATGCGTTAGAGCAATACAGTAATTTGATGTCGCATGGATCTCACTAATTCCCGCAGAGTTTATGCACGGAGCAGATAGACCGCTCCTGAGTGAATGTGAGAGAACGCCATTAAAAAGGGATGCAAACATCGAGAGCCCCCTTTGTCATCATTTACATCAGACAAAATACGGCCGCGGGCCATATCCGGCCCTTTGTGCGTCTCTGTCCTGCCCGCAATCATAAATTACATTTGATTACAACGTATTAAAAAAAAAAATCTGTCGTACATGCAATACAACTGTCCGGCTTTTATTTTGAAAGGCGTCGCACTTCGTGTAGCGTGCGTGCATGTGAGCTGTGCGTGTAGGTGAACAGCGCAAAGTAATGCTGCCCTCAAAATGTGTGCTGACGCGAAGAAAAGAAAAGTTGACAAGGAGTGCCGTGTTTTTAACAAGACATGGACTGCCAAGTATTTCTTTACAGCACTGAAAGGTAAAGCCGTGTGCCTGGTTTGTGGCACACAGGTCGCTGTGTTTAAAGAATATAATTTGAGTCGCCACTACACGACAAAGCATGAGGAAAAATACAGAAATCTGTCTAATAAAGAGCGCGCAACAGAGGCTGATGCATTGCTAGCAAAACTGCAAGCCCAACAAGGACTTTTTATCAAACTTCACACCCACAGAGATGCAACGGTCAGGACAAGTTTTGTCATTTCCCGCAAAATTGCCAGAAAAAGTAAGCGGTTACTGACGGAGAGTTTATTAAGGAGTGCTTATTGAACTTTGTTGCACTGATATGCCCGGAGAAAAAGAGCGTATTTGAGAATGTGTCACTCTCCCGACGTACCGTAACAAGGCGGGTTGAGGACACATTGATATGTTTCTATAAATGTGTTGTAATTCACAGTTTGAGGAAAAGTTAAAGAAGTTAAGAATAAATTGTTCTGATTAATGATTTTTTTTATTTGACCTATACACCACAATTTCACATAGTCTAATATAAATATTAACAGAATAATTGTATTCTTCTAATTACCAGTACCAAATTCAAAGTCAGCTTTATTGTCAATTTCTCCACATGCCAAAGACACACAAAGAAACCGAAATTTCGTTCCCCCCTATCCCACGGTGACAAGACATGGCTCACAACAGACAAACAAGTACAACAAAAGCGTGCTGAATAAATAATGAATAAATAACACAACAAATAAATAAATAAGAGGAGCAGAAAAAAAAGGAGCAAGTGCGCGTACAGCAGACATTCCCGAAAATAGCGCAACAGTGCCGCACGCTACGCAGAAGGGGGTAGCGAGTTCAGGGCCCTAACAGCCTGGAGAAAGAAGCTGTTGGCGAGTCTGGTGGTGCGGGAGCGCAGGCTTCTGTACCTCTTCCCAGAGGGCAGAAGGTCAAACAAAGAGTGAGCCGGGTGACTCACATCTCTGGCAATCGAGGTTGCCTTGCGGGCTATTTAAAATAATAATTTAGTGCATATTACAATTACAATGGAATAAAGTTGAGCAGGTATCTGAGCTTTCCCTTTGATAACCTGCGTGGCCTGACTGGAAGCAGAGCTTTGTGAGGTTTAGGACCGCTCAACAGGTGCAAGTGAGCAGCTTGATTTACGCCATGGGCAATGAGTTCGACGAGTATTTTGTGCCGCGAAGGAATGTTATACACAAACGTGCATGCTTCCACCAGCGTACACAACGGCCGGGTGAGAAGGCGGAAACATTCATTGGGGTTCTATACGAACTGTCTGAACATTGTGACTTCGGTGCGTCCCGTGAGGAGAACATTTGCCAGATTTGCCACGAAATGAAGAGAACACAACAAAAGGAGCCACACCGCTTCCCGAGCGACCTTGGAAGAGGTGAGCTATGGACCTTTGTGAATTTAACCGACAACACGACCTGGTCGTTTCGGATTACTCCTCGAGATTCATCGAGATATTGCATCTGCCATCTACAACAAGTGCGCAAGTGGTGGAAAAGCTGAAATCAGTTTTTGCTACGTTTGCCATCCCAAGTGTGGTGGAGAGTAACAATGGTCCTCAGTTTGCAAGTGCTGAACTCCAAGAGTTCGCTAGGCAACTTAATTTTCAACACTTCACATCCAGTCCTCAAGGCAATGGACATGCAGAAAGGGCAGTGCAGACGGCTAAAAGGATCCTAAAACGGGAGGACCCCGTCATGGCGCTGATGTGTTACAGAGCGTAGCTCTGTTCCACCACAGCCTATAGGCTCCTAGCGGAGCTGCTGATGGGGAGGAGAATCAGAACTCTACTGTCAACTCTGGAGGCGAGCCTCAAACCAAAGTGGCCCAGCAGGACGGCTGTGGAGGAAACGGACGAGAAAGACAGGCTAAACAGGCACACTATTTCAACCATCGCCATGGAGCCAGGACCTTGCCCGTTCAGCAGCCGGGAGATCGAGTCCTTTCCAAGCTGGATCACGAGAAGTCATGGTGTCTGCAGGCCGTGGTTTCACATGAGAGTGCTTCGCCCAGATCTTTCATTATCCGGACGCTGCATGGGACTGAGCTTAGGCGGAACCTACAGCCGGGATCAGCTTCCCAGTCCGTTCCGGCAGAGCAGAAAGAGTGCCCAACGGCAGGCGCATTCTTTCTCTTCCTCTTTCTGCTCCACTCTACCAACACTGACACGGGCGACACTGCTGCTTTGTGTCGGAGTGGGCCTTCCCAACCCACTCAAACGGTGACCCGTTTGGACGAGTGTGCAAACCAGTCGACAGGCTGGACCTGTGACGGTTAAAGGACACATGGCCTTTGGGGGGGAAAAATGAAAGTGAAGAAAGGGGTATGCCGCGGTTCGCACAAGATTTTTTACTGTTGACATACTACATATGTCGTTTCATGTGCAGCCGGAATTCATGCTGTTGATATTTTGCGAGTTGACTCAATTTCATTGATATAGTACTTTTGTAGAAGAGTGATGCTGTTTTCTGTGCATAATGGTCTTTGTTTTGTTATGACTGACATAACATAAAAAATGGGGAAATGCCATATAATGTTGCCAATCTGTGTTGCGCATGCATTAAAGCAGGGATCTCAAAGTCCAGTCCTCGGGGGCCGCATTCCTACATGTTTTCCAAGTTTCCCTCGTTAAACACACCTGATTCAATTATCAGGCTGCTGCAGAACGTGAGGATGAACTGATCATTTGAATCAGGTGTGTTTAACAAGGAAAACTTGGAAAACATGTAGGAATGCAGCCCCCGAGGACTGGACTTTGAGACCCCTGCATTAGAGCAATACGGTAATTTGATGCCGCGTTGATCTCTCTAAGTCCCGTGGGGTTTATGCACGGAGCAGATAGACCGCTCCTTAGTGAACGCCATTAAAAATCATTTACAGAGGTGAGAGATGGAAAGTCTGAGATATGGAACACTTGCGCACATTACATATATGAAGCTGGCACTCAGATATATTAAATTGACAATTGTTGATTGGCAGGCGGGCGGACTCCCGCACTGCTATTCAAGTGCAGAAGAATGAAAGGCACAAATTCACGAACAGTGTCGGGGGGCGCGCGTGCACGCGCACAACACACGCAGCGGTGGCCTTTTACGAGCCGCATCGCATTGCATATGGATTGCAATTACGCTAATTGGCTCTCAATTCCCGGCCGGGACTTGTGTTTGACCATCTTGCCTCGTCCTCGCCAATATTCTGCGTCGCCGTGTGCATCTTCCTACGCTTCCTTTTCATACTTTCCTATCACAGGCTACTTTTGCTCTCACATAGTTGGGGCACAGGGGAATCTACGCATACTTTATTCATGCTGCATTTACTATGGCAAGATACAAGTCATGCAGGAATACAGTGCAGTTTTTTTTTTTTTTTTTTTGGCGCAAGAAGGAGGTGAGAAAGTGGGTGATGGAGGTGCTGCTGGTTATTGTGGTAGAGGAAGAGGAGGACGAGGAGGAGGGTTAGGAAATTGGTCTGGCTAGCGGAACAGCTTTTCACCTCTCTCGCTCTCTCTCTCTCTCTCGCTCTCTCCCTCCTTTTCACTCCCCCTCCATTCTGCTTTGTATTCTGCAGAGATGACAGGGGGGAAGCTTTATTGCTCCGAGTTTGTATCGATCGGGGCCCCTCGGAGGGGGGAGGCCGCAGGACGAGCTGAACGGGGCCTTTCTCAACGACGGCGAGCTTCGCAACAAAAGCCAGCCCAGCCCACCCCCCTACACACACACGCCTGCGCACGCACTCCTCCCGCCGATTCCTCTTCTCACTTGCTCGTTCGCTCAGAAATTCTAATTCATTGCTCTTATTCTCAAAGGTTAGCAGAAAAAAAGAGCGAGAGAGAGAGAGAGAGGAGGATGTCTGGATTCTCGCTCCGAGTGAGGAGCTGGGATCTGATAAGCCACAACACACAAACATGAGGAATAAAGGGGGGGGGGGCTTTTAAGCGCCTCCCAGTTGAACCTGGAGGGGTGAATAAACTCCTCTTGCTCGCTCAAGGTTACAAATGTGCGCAATGAAAGCACAATCTCAGCATGGAAACGTCACTTGTGACGAGTAAAGCCGTTCAAACGGCGGTGGCCCTTCCTTCTCGCATTCCTGAGGAGGAGAGCTTCGGTGAAAACCTACATTCAAACAAAATGGCAGACAACCTGATGTCTGCTCTTTCTGATTTGCCTCATGACGTGCCAGGATTTAGTTTCAGCTATTTCGAGAGATTTGGTTTCCATTTGATGATCGTTTGATGAACAGGAGGTGGGGCCATGACCCCACGCCAAAGCCAACTGACCAAACACTTGACTCGTGTCGCATGCACGCACGCACGCACGCACGCACGCACGCACGCACGCACGCACGCACGCACGCACGCACGCACGCACGCACGCACACACACACACACACACACACACACACACACAAAGCAATGGTGTTTATCCGTTAATGGCATGCACAGCACTGCAGCCAAGGAGGAGAACAGATTGTCCATCAGGGGGCGAGAGGGTGGGGGCCGATGACAGGGTTCAAGTCCACGACCAGAGGGCGAGAGTAAGGTTAGGGGGTTGACGGTTCAACTCCCAAGAGGGATGGAGGGGGGAACGGGAGAGGAGCCCTTCTGTCTCCCGGCGGAGGAGAACCCCAATAATACACGCAGAGCCCTCACCCCCACCCATCACTGCCCGCCCAACTGTCAGTCCCCTTCGAGTGCTTGGGTAAACCTTTGTTCCTTAAACAAACACGCATGTGCAACGCGGGCAATCACACAGATAACGACACTCTATCGCCGACAAACATGAGAAGGCCTGGCTGGGTGAGACGGAATTTTCCGCCTTACTTCCAATTTTCTGCCTTCAGAAGTAATATCGGAGTCAAAAAAGGCATGCCTCAAAGGGTCAGCAGTGGGCGGTCACAAATTCTGTGCTGGCCTAAAACACTATCGGAAGTACCGGCCGACATTACAGGCTAAATTGAATGTGTGTGCTTGATGAAATTGTATTCATTCACAGTTTTGTTTCTTTTAAGGCTAAATCTAACTTTATTGCAATTTTCTACCCTTTTGCATAAGAGAAGAAAAACAGCGGAGAAATGTTGTCGTTGGCTGGCTAAAAGGGGATAATGTTTGTTATCTGCGGTCTATCCTGCTTTGCTGGATAAAAGGCAAAGGCGGATGAATCATCATCCGTGAGTGCAATTCTGCAGGATTTCGCTTTGAAAAAGTCTCCAGATAACAACGGTCTGTCACCCAGCTAGCAGAATCCTTTTTTTACAGAGCCCATCAATGCCATCATTTCGTACACGCCGCGTAGAAGATGGTATAAGTTTGGCCTCCGGTTTAGATTTTGACTCCTTGATTGACCAATACCGATAAGGCCTGTTGATGACATCATTGCACGGCTTTGGGTGTGAAAATGGCTTCAACCAAGTCTGACATTTCTTCAACCAGGTCAAGGTCACCAGCCATTCTTCCTGCTTTCCTCGCTATCTGAGGACGACTGGGGAAATGCGAGACGCTGATCTAACTTGCTCCTCCATCTTCATAGCAACGAATGCGACGCACTTGTGACAAAGATCGTTATTACTGAGTGAAGATGAGGAGTTGGCATGCGAAGAAAATCGAGAGCCATGCTAATTGCTAAGCTAATATGAAAGGCAGAGTAGCCAAACACAAAAGAAAAGTGCTTACATGAAACATCACACACAACGGGAGTTTGGCTGAAATTGCATAATGGAGGCCAGAATTCAAATACTCATGGAATAGATGGTAAGAATGTCTCAAAAGAAAACAATACGCCTCCGCGGCAACCACACGTATCCGAAATGAAGTTATGGCTCTGATATCACTTCTGGAGGTGGGAAATTGCCAGGTCCACTTTGTCTCTTTCTCTAACCTGTACGCCAGCAATGTCTAGAAAATTTGCAGGGTCTGTCTTTGAAAAGCGCTGTGGTAAAAAAATAAATCAACAAAGCAAAGACAACGCGGTACTTTTAGTTAGAGCAATTTTGCAGATTATCTGCGTGCATTAGGCATCAGATGACACACTTGCACCTTTTCCCCTCCAACCACGTCGGCACCGACGAGGAATGTGGGGGACAAAGTCGACCAGGCAATTTTCCACATTCGGCGAGATGTTTGAAACTGAAACTATATAAAAAAAAAAAAATTAAAAAAAGCCCAAGCTGATAACGCCAGGTCTTCTATTACCAATTGGCAATTTTGCGAGGTCTCGGCGTGAAAGAGGCTACCGTGACCCAAAAAGAAGTCCTCACCCTAGCGCCGAGTTGAACCGCAAATGATTGGCAGTCGCCCTCCCTCAAATTTGTTCATACAAGAGTAAATCATTCCATTGTGAGCGACATCGCGGCTGATAAGTACTTGGTTGGCTCTTTCCATCTCACTTTACTCACCTTGTGGAAAAGACCAAACATCACTTGCAACACGTGTGAATACGGGATACGAGATATTTGTGTAAACACACCACACACGCGCACACACGGGCTCTTTTTTCTTCATATATATCAGCATTGATATTGCTTGGGCGGTTTAACTCGTAGCTCCAGATTGGCTTGAGCGATAGCGTATACATCAGAGACTAACAAAGACACATGCGCACACGCAATACCTGGAGGCCCTTGTGGGCCCGATGCATTATTAAACACACAGGATTACACGTGTACACACGCAATCTGACTTTTCAGTGCAATCAGGCGTGGGGTTTACTCGAGTCGCTTCTTGAAACTCTTTCATTTACTGCTGCTCACAATTTGGTCTTTTACAGGAATTAGGCAAATTTGTCATCTCCTCCAGTAGTTCCTCAACCAGAACTTTGTAAGAGTTTAGGATCGCACGATTGCTTTTTGTTTTCTAAAGCGTTTGATCATGTGACCTAAGAGTAATGCAGCGTTAGGACGTCTGCCTCAGTTTCCTAACCAAGCCCCGCAGCATGAACTGATGCAGCCCAATCACACCAGAGGCCAAACGTCTTCTAAGTCAACCACAACCGTCCGGCTAGAGGTGGGGGGAATTTCCAATTCTTAGATTAATTGCGATTCGGCCGTGGAAGAATCGAGAACGATTCGCAAACATCCAAATTCCGATTACCGTATTTTTCGGACTAAATGTCGCTCCGGAGTATAAGTCGCACCATCCATAAAATGCAAGCGAAAGTGAAAGTGAAAAAAAAAACATATATAAGTCGCACCGAATTATATATCGCACTTTTGGGGCAAATTTGTCAAAATCCAATACCAAGAACAGACATGAACCAGCACCAACAGGCTAAACGATACGGTATGCTAACGTGACATGTACACAAACAAGGAGCTGAGAAGGGGCCTGACGTAACATTCAGAGTTATTCAAATAACTATTACATAAATAACACATTTATCAAACCATCTGTGTCACTTCAATTCATTAAATCCATCGATCATCCTTTATGTAAACGATGCCTCGTATGTACCACGCCGCTGACGTCGGACTCGTCGTGAGTTGGAGTTCTAAATATTCCACAGACCCATATAACGATATATAAAGTATATTTCAAATAACTATCATATAAACAACAATATTATGAAACCATCTGTGTCACTCCAAATCATTAAATCCAGCGATCAAATTTCTCGTCCTTTGTCAACAACGGCGCGCGTGCGCCGGTGACGTCAGTCTCGTTGTTTATTCCACAGATCTAGTATATAACTATATTGTTGCGTTAACAAAGTACCAGGAAAGACGTGGGTTTGGTAAACGGCTCTTTATTTAACAAAACGAGTTCAACGAGCCAACAACTACTGAACTGTAATGATAAAAACATATACAAGTTGCTACACGAAATAAAATATATCAAATAACTATAACATAAATAGCTCACCGCCACACGGCCCCAAGCACCGGCGTGGACTTCCAGGCGTGTGGCGGCGTGGACTTCCAGCCACGGAGGTGGCTGGGACCTCCGTAGAGTAGGACCGGGCGTGCGTAGGAGCAGTGTCCGACCCCCATCCACCGTCCCCGGACAGCCAGCTGCAGAGCGCCGGCCCCGACTTCCAGCCACGGAGGTGGAAGAGAGCTCCATAGAATAGGACCGGGTGTGCGTAAAAGCCATGTCCGAGCCTCATCCACCGTCCCCGGACAGCCACCCGGCCGAACGCCGGCCCCCGACTTCCATCCATAGAGGTGAAAGAGAGCTCCGTAGAGTAGGTCCGGGCGTGCGTAATAGCCATAATAGTTTTTCAAACCTTCTGTGTCACTCCAAATCATTCAACCCTTCAAACTCTTCGTCCTCCGTGTCACTTGCAAACAAAGCCGCTAATGACGGCAGTAGTACATGGGGAATCGTCATCTTCGTCATCTCGTGATCGAATCCTTTGTCCTTTATGTAAACAACCGCCGCGCCGCTGACGTCACTTGCAGTTCAAATTACAGTAATCCCTTGCTACATTGCGGTTCGTTTATCGCGGTTTCACTTTTTTTATTTTTTTTTATTTTGTAAATTTGTGAAATAATTCACATATACGTCGCTCCTCAGTATAAGTCGCCCCCCCACCCAAACTATGAAAAAAAAAAAAACACGACTTATAGTCCGAAAAATACAGTATTTAAATATGCCAAGTAAAGCGGAACTAAAATACAGTAAGTCCATTCTCCGAGACGCAATGCGGAACGGACCGAGAGCACAGTGGCACACTCAGCACACTTCCGCAGTACACTCCTCCAGAAAAAAAAAAAAAAAACACGGCTGAGCCTGAGATATTCAACCCACTTCGCCAAGAGATCCAACCTGCTCCTAAAAATTTAAAAGCAGACGTGTGGAATCATTTTGGATTCTACAATGTTGATGGAGGAAATGAATTGCACAAAAGCTACGTTGTAGGCAAGATTTGTCATGCTAAAATAAAATACTTTGGCAACACAACGAATATGAGAAGTCACACAGCACCATTCCACCCTACAGAGGAGGTGGGAAAGCCGGCTGCTGCTGTTGCTGCTAGCAGCCAGAGAACAATTGAGGACACTCTGAGTAAGCTGCCAAACACATCGCAAAAGGCCAAGCAAATTACGAAAGGCATTGCGGAATTCATTGCAATGGGTTTGCAACCGTACTCGGTTGTAGAGAATCTGAGATTTCGGAGAATGATGGAAGCAACGGAGCCAAGGTACATCATCCCATCCCGACGCTATTTCACCGACACAGCCGTCCCGGCACTCTACAAGCAGACTAAAGCAGAAATAACATCATCGCTGTTGAATGCAGACCGAGTCGCCGTTACATGTGATGCGTGGACGTCTGTAGCCACAGTCATTTATTACGCTAACTGCGCATTTCAAAACCGATGAGTGAGAGTTGAAAGCACACGTGCTTCAAACAAGAGCAATGCATGAAAGCCACACGGGTGCTAATATGGCTGAGCTCATGCATTTCGACTTGTATTCCGGAGCGACTTTTAGTCCGAAAAATACGGTACATAAATTAAAAATGCATCAATAATGGTTTTATAATCGAATCGTAGCCTCTGAATCATAATCGTAATCGAATCGTGAAGTGCCTCAAGATTCCCACCCCTACGTCCTGCTTCGATCGATTCAGAGAATGAGAGGATCAATGAGAACATTCATCATATTTGAGGCGAGGTGTTTGTTCGTCTTTGGTGGACAGTGACAGCTGCCATGTGGGCGGCGGGAATCAGCCAAACCGCAACTAAACCGCAACACGAGCAGTGAGCATGTTTACATGTGTAGGGCAGTCGGGCCAGTCCCAGACTCTCACGCTAATCGATGAACGAGGGAGGAAAGGGAGGTGTGTGTGTGTGTGTGTGTGTGTGTGTGGGGGGGGGGGGGGGGTCTGTAAAGAAAGCAGGTTATCTCCCGTCATTAGCGGAGGGGGAATTTCCATCCGCGAGGGCGGGGCAGAGGAGGAAAAGACCGGGGTTCATTGATAAAAAGGGAGGGCTAGGGGAGAAGAGGAGAGACGCTGTTTGGCATGGGCAGAGAGCAGACAATTATCTGTATTGATTAGAGCAGCCCTGCGCTGTGAAGACTGAGAAAACTATGACTGGATCAATAGCGGGGCAGGGGAGGGTTGGGGGGGCGGAGTTAGAGGAGAGACAGACCAATAGGAAGAAAGCGGTGACAAAGACGAAATACGCGTATTGCAACAACGAAAGAAACAGAAACGGCCCATGTGGTGCTGAACGCAATATTGGGGAAGGTGCCAACGAAACGTTCGCGAAAGCTAGTACGAAATGACGTCAGTCTTCATCATTCAGTTGTCTGCGACATTGAAAAGGACCGCCGAGCGCCGTACTATATGATAACTATCTTCACAGTTCAACTGATCCACGCTATGCGTTTGTGCTGTTTCGGGTCGAGCTGGGCTCTGGATGGATGGAACAACAACAACAAAAAACTAAGCGAGTGTGTCTCTCTTCATCCATACGTAATCCATCTCAATTTTTCATTGCCACTTCCACACAGAAAGAGAACAAACATGCATCATTAGCAAAGTCTGACTACAATGAGTGTGCGCGCTCTCCCAGTTGAAAGTGACATTTCTGGAAATCGGCTACCCGGGCAACCTCATGGCAGGCAGACAAAGGCACAGCGCGCCCGGCGCACGTGTCATATTGTGTGCATGTTGTGTGTTGGATATTACACAACGATCGACTCGAGCCAATGGAACAGATGTAGAGTGTCAAAACAAACTAAACTTGAAACTAAGATCATAACTGAAGTGAATCTGTAGGACGACTTGGTCTTTGTGGCACAGTACACCTGGAAATGGCCAATGTGACCCTAAAACAGTCGCTTCGGACCAAAACGGCAGACCTTCTGTGCCTGCTTTCCTATGGTTTTGTCAACGTTTTTTTTATTTTCTATTCAAAAACGTCTCAAGTTAGTTTGGTAGCCAAACTCTCTCTGAGACTTAAGACTGTTGATGAAGGGCTGATCAAAACTGAAATCGGAAGGGCAAGTCATTTTCTTCCCTCATAGGTCTCCCATTGGGGAAAGATGGGACGAAAAAGGGCGTTCCTTCACAGCCACATTGCATGCAGTCCTCCCTCACACGGATGCTGCGACCTCTCAAGGACTCCAGGAGATTTAGCACATCGGCTCCAGTTAACAACAACGCCAACAAAAAAAGGGAGCCATAAGCGGAGTTGTCGGCTTTCAGTTAACACAGTGAGATTATATTGACAGCTGAAAACATGTCGATGGCCAAGAAAAGCTCTTAAAGTGAAGCCTCGGCTCTTAACGGGCAGAGGCAGGAGGAGGTCATCAATGGACAAGACGCTCGAAGATCAATTTGGGGGGGCTTGACCTCAGTAAGGGTCCTTTCACAACGCAGGAACTTGCATATGCACGCACACAATGTTTTTTTTTTTTTTTATGTTTTTTTTTGAATGATCACAATCAAATTTGGACAAATTGCCCAGGCCCAGGTGAAATGTCACAGTTGGCAACTGAAGCGCCACTGGTTGCTTCTTCACACAATTAGCACACAATTCTGAACGTCACTTTTCAGAACTCTTTAGTACATATGGAAATATTTTGACATCAAGATGCTTCCTAAAGCAGCTCAGCCGCAGTTACGTGAGTGTCACGATAAGCATATCAAAGGTTCGGCTCGGGTATGCACTATGGAGTTGTACGTATGCATAACATGATCAATATCAGCCGCTGAATAAAACATGCTGTCGGCTTTTGACGGGCCGATTTGAAATGGAGATGCTATGCTAATAAAAGGGCCGCAGCCCAGATTGGCCCTGCTACCTCGGCACGTAGCGGCTGCTCGCTCTTGCTCACCTGCGCTCTCCATAATGCATGAGATGCTCGCTCGCATATGTAGCTTACCACGCGCAAGAACAAGGCCTGAGCCAGCTCGCCCGCATATGATCGTTACAAACATGGAGCTCAACAATGAGCGTGTGACGGCAGGAGAGCAAAACTACTCACTGGTACTTGGGTGGTGAACACAATACAGAGACCAGGGGAGGGGTGGTCTGCACACATTCCGCATGTAACCGAGTGTGAAATCTAAAAAGCGCGTTATATTGTACGTGCGCGTGGCGTTTGTTTCTTATTTCTAAAATAGGGCCACGTCGGAAAGTTGGGCTATTAACGGTGCGGGTAATTACGAGGCGGGTTGGACTAAGATTGATATTCCGTTGTGATGATAGGCCAATGGCATGATATGCATTTACAGGGGCACTATGTCTGTTTTATAAGACAGCTGAATTTACTTAGTGCGTCTCTTGTTCTATCTCACTGGCCCAGCTGGTCTTTAACCTTGGCCTCTGGTGCTTCTGCCCGTTGCAATAAAGTCACCCATCCTCCTCCTGCTGCTGCTGCATCTCCTCTTCTTCCGACTGTCTCTCTGTCCCCTGGCACCGCTGTTGTCCACTCTTGCACTCATTCATAGTAAACACTATTGATTTTCAGCAGGGAAAAATAAAAAAAAAAGTCAGGCAGGGAGGGGGGGGCAAAGCATGAATTTTAATGCAGCTATCTGTCCCCTTCTTCGTCTCTTCCTATCCCACCGCCACCCCTTCTTTCCTGAGGGGAGGATAAAGAGATGGGGATCGTGTGTGTGTGTGTGTGTGTGTGTGTGTGTATGTGTGCGCGCGTGCGTGCGTGTGTGTGTGTGTGTGTGTGTGAGGTGCAGGGATGGATAGAAGGATGGATGGTGAGATGGGGGGGTGCGGAAGTTTGCATTTCTCATTTCCCAGCTGTGCTTCTCTCATACAACCAGCCCCCTACCTCAACTACTCGACTCCTTCTCCGTGTCCCCCCTTCTGCTGCCAGTCATCTTGGCACCACTTTACACTCTTAAACCGGTGTTTCTCCATTATTGAGTACACACGCATTTCTAAAGACCCTGGAAAAGTGAAACGTGTAAATGTGGCATGGCTTTTTTCCAGGTCGTAGTTGATTGAGAGTTCGGTACCAACGGCTGCAGCATCAGAGAGCAAATTTGGCTTTGAGTTGTCGTCGCGAACAACACTCGTCTCTGTAGTGTGTCAAATTTACACGACAGCCTGAGTGATACATTATTTTAAAGCCAATGCCAATTCTAATATTTGGCATAATGAAATTCTGATTCTCAATTTTTTTATGCACGTACGCACGTACACACACACACACACACACACACACACATACACGCGCACGCACACACACACACACACACGCAAACGCGCACACACACACACACACACACACACACACACACACACACACACAAACACACACACACACACACACACACAGAGTCTTGGCCTTTTCCTGGCTGTCTCACTCTTCGACTTGCGCGTATTGATTTTGCTATAAGCACTGTCCCGGTTGCGACAGGTTAGCGCAGACGGAAAAAAGCGGACTTCATCAAGCGGCGTTAAACACGGGAGCCACGTCCTCAATTATCACTCCACCACGCAAAAGATGGCGCAAGACAGAGAACGAGGTAACGAAGGTAATGACACAAAAGTGGAAAAACGTTACAGGTTTAACAAAAATACGCTTTTTTTTTTCTCAAAAATAATCAACAAAATAGAACAAAATCCTGGTTAGGCACAGCTCTCCAGTAGTAGTTTTTGGTTTTTACCCATCATTCAGGCTTGAAAAATAATATATGATAATAATAATAATATTAATAACATACTTTCTAAACACACTGAACATTTATTTTGTACACTAACAAACCGCAAGCACAAAATGTCTGGAAAATCTGCGTTGATGTGTGTGCCTTTAAGAGGCAGGGCTTGATGGGCTGGCGCTTGGTCGTCATGAGGTGAGCAGCTTTACTCTGCTGAAAAATGAATTGGAAATTGCAATTTCTCGAAACATCACACTCATTAACACGCTCATTAGGAGATTTTTTTGGTTTTTTTAAAGGTGAGAGCATTTGGACTTTACCTTCTTCAGCTGTGTGTGTGTGTGTGTGTGTGTGTGTGTGTGTGTGTGTGTGTGTGTGTGTGTGTGTGTGTGTGTGTGTGTACTTGTTTTTATTAGTATGGGGGGTCCGAAGACAGGGAGCCCACCAACAAAGTGGGGCCCTGTGTCGTTGTGGGGTCCAAAATCATGGACCCCACTCGGGAAACCACTCTAAAACAGCTTGAAATGCTCTAACAACATGCCTCACGAATTTTTTTCACTTACCCCTCATGGTCGCAATGTTGAGAATTGTGTGTGTGAAGTGTGTGTGCTCAGTAGCGGCCCCCCGACCATGGCAAGTGGTATTGCAAGTATACACACTACCGGAAGTGTGTGTGATTCAACCAATCAGGGCACCTCGTGATCCGAGTGTTGATTAAGAAAATAAAATGCTATTTCCTGTAGATTTAAACCAGGTAATTATTATTTTAGTAACCATAGCAGCTAAAATAATACTGTAAACATAAAATTCCTGCATTACAATTGCAATTTATCTACGTTATTTAATATTCATTACACTTGCTTTATAAAAATACGCTCATTCTATTAGGCTTATTTTAAAAACTGTCTCGTGCATTTTTCATGTTCTAAACATAAAAATAAAGGTATAAATAAATAGTAATTTATTCTTTACCATCAGTTTACATATTAGTTAAATCAGCATCTCGTGCATTTTTCATGTTCTAAACATAAAAATAAAGGTATAAATAAATAGTAATTTATTCTTTACCATCAGTTTACATATTAGTTAAATCAGCAGGTATTGCATGTGTTAGCTTCATGCGGCTAAAACCACCAGCTTAACGTCACTTCGCCACGTGTGACGCCGCCAGACTGAGACTGCTCCGCGACGAAGACACGCTGCTCATAACGAAACACAACATACACGGTGAGTAAATCAACTGCATGTAAATACTAAGTACAAGAAACTGATGTAGAAATGCTTTTTGTCCAGACCCCGAGGGGTTTATATGCAATGATTATGGCTTCGGATTCGGTATATTGTCACTCGGATGGCGTAACGTTTTCCCCTCAGACAGTCCGGCTTTTTAACTTGTTATTCATCTTAGCTTGCAGTGGTTTTAAAAACAATGGTGTAAAAGAGAACGACAGAATGTATAATTGCTCCTTGTTATATTCAGGATGATTTCGATGTGCTAATGTTTCATAATTGCTAAGCCCAGAACCGGACTCTGGCCGTAATTGCCGAAACCACTTCAAAACTCGTCAAACACGTGTGTGCTCAGTGTTATGATATATCTGCATGTCTTCTGTATTTCTCGGTGGTTTTCTATCAGAATGCTTTCTTTAAATAACACAAGCATTCTGACGCAAATAAAACTATCCGGAAACTAGCTTATTGGCTAATTAGCTACCGCTAATCAGGATGCTACGTTCACTTTTCAAACACAAACATAATAAAAACGAGTTGGTAGCTCCTGAAAAGTATAACGAGTTATACTGGTAAAACTATTGAAATAACTTTTCTTTGGATGCAGCACCTGGTTGGAACTGTGACTAGTTAAAAGTAACAAAGCTCAGCTTCAAACCGACAAACATTTTCATTAATATATCAGTATTTTCTGAAAAATATTCTTTCTTTAATCACTCTTGTTCTGTTAGTTCTCAGGCCAGGCTTATTCCTTCAGTCTTTATACAGTGGATGATTACAAATCTTTTAAAATTAATATAGAGTGCTTGTTAAAGTTCTCTCTGCCATGTTTTGAATTATTTTTTAGAGCCAGAAATGTCCAAAAGGAAAGCAAGAAAAAAGCCTGCTGATGAAGCAGCCTTTTACATTTAATCCTCAAAGGACAAACCTGGACTAGTGGAAAGATTTATTGATGATCAAAAAGGTAATAAACTCATTTTTAGACCATTTATCCATTAAGTATATATTTATTTATTTTATAAAACAACACAAAAAACAATCAAATTCAGATTGGTTGTTGTATTTCTGTTTATAAGCGAGAACTTAGTATTAAAATTGTAAGATAACACCACAATTATTTGGTTAAAGGTGTATCTTAAAGAAATATTTTCTCATAACCAATGGTTTTATATAAAATGTCCTTGCAGGAAGAGGCGTGTTTGCTACCCAGCACTTTGAACAAGGAGAGTTCATCTTATAATACAGGGGTCAACTTCTGTCAGCAGAAACATGCCAAACAAGCAAGTACTCTGAAAAGGAGAGTACATTTCTCTTTGACTTTGAATGGCAGAATCATTACTGGTGGTATGTATATCCAAATATTTTCGATACAATAATTATGAACTCTAGAAAGAGACTGGAATAAAATACCCTAAATTAGTGAGTCACTCAGAAGCAATATTTCAATAACACATCAGGATTGTGGCATTAACAATTTTTTTTATTTAGTGCTATGATGTTCAAAAAGACATTGTTTCCCTCTCAACTTTTCTTTTGAAATGTTGCAAGTTTTTATTTCTGTAAGCCAACTTTTATTTTACTAAAAAACTAGTTATATGATACAAAATGTTTGATTTCTGTTTTTTCTTTCCTAGTATTGATGCATCAACAGAGGATGGCTCTCTTGGAAGATTAGTGAATGACAACCACAAGTCTCCAAACTGCACCATGAAAAAAATAGTAAATGACGAGCCCCATTTGTGCCTTTTTGCCATCAAAAACATAGAAATGGGAACTGAAATCAATTACAACTATGGTGATTCTAAATGGCCATGGCGTGAAAAAGTAAGTCAGTAAGATCAAGTATGCAAGTTGGAATATTAATTTGTTATTAAAAAAAAGGAAGATTTTTGTCTCTTTTATTTGAATTACTCTCAGTATGATGTTGGTAAGTTATTTGTGGTTTTGATTCCAGGTGACAGGCTCTCAGGCTCCTGTTGACGGTGCGCTGCCTGAACCAGCCAGAACTTGGCAGGACTCTGGCCCTGATGATAACATCAAACAAGATGCCAGCCAACAGGTAACATTCAGTTAGACTTTGTTGTAAGAAATAAACTTTGTAGACCTTTTCTTGTTCTCTTAGTTTACAGCTTTTAGTTGGAAAGCTGTTCTTTAGTCAGAAGGTACCTTAAACAGCATTCAGCCAACCATTGGATCACATGGTTTTAGTGGTTCTCCTCATAGAGCCCAAACGAACCAGTGGCACACACACCTATAGAAGGATTGTTGAAACATGCGCCCATGGGTGTCCAACCAAGCCAATCATTCACACACACATAACAGATTTCTGATGGCTACTTGTGGGGCCCTCCATATGGATCTAAAGTTGTCTTGGTTATTCCAACCAAGCCAATCATTCACACACACACAATAACAGATTTCTGATGGCTACTTGTGGGGCTCTCCGTATGGATCGAAAGTTGTCTCATGTTTTTAGATCATATTTTGGTTATGGACATTATGGAGGCTGATTATATTACAGCTATAGTTCCACACATCCTCAACAGCAAAACGACTAAAGTGTCATGCTGAAGGATGCTCCACTACATCCATAAAGATGCTGTTATAGGACCTGATTAGACATCAGGTCTGACTGGAACACTTTAGTTAGAAAAGCTTGTTTGGTTTTGGGGACTAACTTCACATGATTTAACTATACAGGTCTTGAGTCTGTCATTTGTGGTGTCTGTATGATGTTGGTAAGTTATTTGTGGTTTTAATTCCAGGTGACAGGCTCTCAGGCTCCTGTTGACGGTGCTCTGCCTGAACCAGCCAGAACTTGGCAGGACTCTGTCCCTGATGATAACATCAAACAAGATGCCAGCCAACAGGTAACATTCAGTTAGACTTTGTTGTAAGAAATCAACTTTGTAGACCTTTTCTTGTTCTCTTAGTTTACAGCTTTTAGTTGGAAAGCTGTTCTTTAGTCAGAAGGTACCTTAAACAGCATTCAGCCAACCATTGGATCACACGGTTTTAGTGGTTCTCCTCATAGAGCCCAAACGAACCAGTGGCACACACACCTATAGAAGGATTGTTGAAACATGCGCCCATGGGTGTCCAACCAAGCCAATCATTCACACACACATAACAGATTTCTGATGGCTACTTGTGGGGCCCTCCGTATGGATCTAAAGTTGTCTTGGTTATTCCAACCAAGCCAATCATTCACACACACACAATAACAGATTTCTGATGGCTACTTGTGGGGCCCTCCGTATGGATCAAAGGTTGCCTCATGTTTTTAGATCATATTTTGGTTATGGACATTATGGAGGCTGATTATATTACAGCTATAGTTCCACACATCCTCAACAGCTAAACGGCTAAAGTGTCATGCTGAAGGATGCTCCACTACATCCATAAAGATGCTGTTATAGGACCTGATTAGACATCAGGTCTGACTGGAACACTTTAGTTAGAAAAGCTTGTTTGGTTTTGGGGACTAACTTCACATGATTTAACTATACAGGTCTTGAGTCTGTCATTTGTGGTGTCTGTATGATGTTGGTAAGTTATTTGTGGTTTTAATTCCAGGTGACAGGCTCTCAGGCTCCTGTTGACGGTGCTCTGCCTGAACCAGCCAGAACTTGGCAGGACTCTGACCCTGATGATAACATCAAACAAGATGCCAGCCAACAGGTAACATTCAGTTAGACTTTGTTGTAAGAAATCAACTTTGTAGACCTTTTCTTGTTCTCTTAGTTTACAGCTTTTAGTTGGAAAGCTGTTCTTTAGTCAGAAGGTACCTTAAACAGCATTCAGCCAACCATTGGATCACATGGTTTTAGTGATTCTCCTCATAGAGCCCAAACGAACCAGTGGCACACACACCTATAGAAGGATTGTTGAAACATGCGCCCATGGGTGTCCAACCAAGCCAATCATTCACACACACATAACAGATTTCTGATGGCTACTTGTGGGGCCCTCCGTATGGATCTAAAGTTGTCTTGGTTATTCCAACCAAGCCAATCATTCACACACACACAATAACAGATTTCTGATGGCTACTTGTGGGGCCCTCCGTATGGATCGAAAGTTGTCTTGGTTATTCCAACCAAGCCAATCATTCACACACACATAATAACAGATTTCTCATGGCTACTTGTGGGGCCCTCCGTATGGATCGAAAGTTGTTTTGGTTGTTCCAACCAAGCCAATCATTCACACACACATAATAACAGATTTCTGACAGCTACTTGTGGGGCCCTCCGTATTGACCGAAGGTTGTCTCATGTTTTTAGATCATATTTTGGTTATGGACATTATGGAGGCTGATTATATTACAGCTATAGTTCCACACATCCTCAACAGCAAAACGGCTAAAGTGTCATGCTGAAGGATGCTCCACTACATCCATAAAGATGCTGTTATAGGACCTGATTAGACATCAGGGCTGACTGGAACACTTTAGTTAGAAAAGCTTGTTTGGTTTTGGGGACTAACTTCACATGATTTAACTATACAGGTCTTGAGTCTGTCATTTGTGGTGTCTGTATGATGTTGGTAAGTTATTTGTGGTTTTAATTCCAGGTGACAGGCTCTCAGGCTCCTGTTGACGGTGCGCTGCCTGAACCAGCCAGAACTTGGCAGGACTCTGACCCTGATGATAACATCAAACAAGATGCCAGCCAACAGGTAACATTCAGTTAGACTTTGTTGTAAGAAATAAACTTTGTAGACCTTTTCTTGTTCTCTTAGTTTACAGCTTTTAGTTGGAAAGCTGTTCTTTAGTCAGAAGGTACCTTAAACAGCATTCAGCCAACCATTGGATCACACGGTTTTAGTGGTTCTCCTCATAGAGCCCAAACGAACCAGTGGCACACACACCTATACATGGATATTTGAAACATGCGCCCATGGGTGTCCAACCAAGCCAATCATTCACACACACATAACCGATTTCTGATGGCTACTTGTGGGGCCCTCCGTATGGATCGAAAGTTGTCTTGGTTATTCCAACCAAGCCAATCATTCACACACACATAACAGATTTCTCATGGCTACTTGTGGGGCCCTCCGTATGGATCGAAAGTTGTCTTGGTTATTCCAACCAAGCCAATCATTCACACACACATAATAACAGATTTCTGACGGCTACTTGTGGGGCCCTCCGTATTGACCGAAGGTTGTCTCATGTTTTTAGATCATATTTTGGTTATGGACATTATGGAGGCTGATTATATTACAGCTATAGTTCCACACATCCTCAACAGCAAAACGGCTAAAGTGTCATGCTGAAGGATGCTCCACTACATCCATAAAGATGCTGTTATAGGACCTGATTAGACATCAGGGCTGACTGGAACACTTTAGTTAGAAAAGCTTGTTTGGTTTTGGGGACTAACTTCACATGATTTAACTATACAGGTCTTGAGTCTGTCATTTGTGGTGTCTGTATGATGTTGGTAAGTTATTTGTGGTTTTAATTCCAGGTGACAGGCTCTCAGGCTCCTGTTGACGGTGCGCTGCCTGAACCAGCCAGAACTTGGCAGGACTCTGACCCTGATGATAACATCAAACAAGATGCCAGCCAACAGGTAACATTCAGTTAGACTTTGTTGTAAGAAATAAACTTTGTAGACCTTTTCTTGTTCTCTTAGTTTACAGCTTTTAGTTGGAAAGCTGTTCTTTAGTCAGAAGGTACCTTAAACAGCATTCAGCCAACCATTGGATCACACGGTTTTAGTGGTTCTCCTCATAGAGCCCAAACGAACCAGTGGCACACACACCTATAGATGAATATTTGAAACATGCGCCCATGGGTGTCCAACCAAGCCAATCATTCACACACACATAAAAGATTTCTGATGGCTACTTGTGGGGCCCTCCGCATGGATCGAAAGTTGTCTTGGTTATTCCAACCAAGCCAATCATTCACACACACATAATAACAGATTTCTGATGGCTACTTGTGGGGCCCTCCGTATGGATCTAAAGTTGTCTTGGTTATTCCAACCAAGCCAATCATTCACACACACATAATAACAGATTTCTGATAGCTACTTGTGGGGCCCTCCGTATGGATCGAAGGTTGTCTCATGTTTTTAGATCATATTTCGGTTATGGACATTATGGAGGCTGATTATATTACAGCTATAGTTCCACACATCCTCAACAGTTAAACGGCTAAAGTGTCATGCTCAAGGATGCTCCACTACATCCATAAAGATGCTGTTATAGGACCTGATTAGACATCCAGAACTGACTGGAACACTTTAGTTAGAAAAGCTTGTTTGGTTTTGGGGACTAACTTCACATGATTTAACTATACAGGTCTTGAGTCTGTCATTTGTGGTGTCTGTATGATGTTGGTAAGTTATTTGTGGTTTTAATTCCAGGTGACAGGCTCTCAGGCTCCTGTTGATGGTGCGCTGCCTGAATCAGCCAGAACTTGGCAGGACTCTGACCCTGATGATAACATCAAACAAGATGCCAGCCAACAGGTAACATTCAGTTAGACTTTGTTGTAAGAAATAAACTTTGTAGACCTTTTCTTGTTCTCTTAGTTTACAGCTTTTAGTTGGAAAGCTGTTCTTTAGTCAGAAGGTACCTTAAACAGCATTCAGCCAACCATTGGATCACACGGTTTTAGTGGTTCTCCTCATAGAGCCCAAACGAACCAGTGGCACACACACCTATAGATGGATTGTTGAAACATGCGCCCATGGGTGTCCAACCAAGCCAATCATTCACACACACAACAGATTTGTGATGGCTACTTGTGGGGCCCTCCGTATGGATCTAAAGTTGTCTTGGTTATTCCAACCAAGCCAATCATTCACACTCACATAATAACAGATTTCTGAAATATGGTTTCTTGTGGCTTCTTTGTTGTAAATTTTGGAGTCTTTTCCATGTTTTATATGTAAAATTTCCTGTGATATAAGGTTTTGGCATATTTCAGAGGATGTGTACAGCACCGGTCGTCTACCAGTTAAGATATTGGACAGAAATTTTAATTATTTTGAGCAAAGAAATTCTAGTCTTTATATTAATACAGCATATAAGAGTAGCTTGCAGAAACTAACAACACATTTCTTTTAATTCCCTCCATAGAGCTATCAATTATCAAAGGAGTTTCTCAAAGTGGACTACTCAGACAGTGATGATACTGACAATGATTCCCAAAAGGACTGCTCTGTACCTCTGCAAATCAATCTGCTCAAAACAAGAGTATATTAAATTTGACCAAGCATTCTTATACAGGTGCAGTTAATTTTTGTTTTAGAATATTGCTATACTGTGTTTTTTTTCTGTACTTAAAAATCATCATTTCAGATGGGCTGATCCCAGAAGTGATAGAAGTGACCTCTTGTACCTCCGCATCTCGTGGCCCAAGTAATGAAAAGTCTGCCAAAAAGGGAGGTGAGTTTAGAGTAATCCTTTTCAATATATAACTTTATCACAGTTGCTTTTAAATTGCCCAATTGTTACTACTGTATCAGTATCTAATTATCCTCACATATGCTGCTTACTAAGATTTAGATGACCCAAGCAAGATATATTAAACACCACTTGACTTTTTTTCTTAGACATGTAAGGTCTAAACTTTTGAATTTTGTCATAAAATGAAAATTGACCCATCCTTTCTCATGTGAGTTACAGGTCATTGCTAACCTTGATTATATGTGAGATGTTTGTTTACATCTATTTTTAAATAGAGGTAATGTATACATGACACATTTACCTCAAAAGAGAGAAAGAAAAATTGCTCTAGATTAACCTATTAGTGAATATGCAAATTCACACATTGTCACACCAAGGCAGATACCATTCTTATACAGCTTGCATTTAATTTTTTACACACTATATATTTCCAAATTTACTTTTATCATCTTTGTTTGTCCATGTGTAGCACGTTATCAAAGCAAATTCCCCATACATGTAAAACACTGTCTGAAAAAAGTTTTTTTTTTTGATTTTGCAACAACTTGTATCTGTTCTTAATGGTTTTGTCAGAGAAATGGTGCATCCCAATGTGCTGCCATGGTGGAGTTTGACTGCCTGTGCAACCTCTGTAGGGTCCAGGAATTGCTTCATCTACCAGCAGTGACATTCTGGTCAAATGCAAAACTGCTTAAAAGTAATCAAGAAAATGAGAGACCTCTTTCCCCCACCACCAAAACTGGGGGCATTCTAATGTTACCCTTTTGTGCATCTATTTTTAATTTTGTTAATATCAAAACAGCTGACACTGAAGACCACCTAGCAACTTAAATGACCGGATTAATATCTCAGATATTAACTGATTTACTTATGTCTATTGTAGGCTCATCACTGTTGACAAAGATAGTTGACGTTATAAAATATCTCATTTGAATTATATTGTCGGATAATTGTCCATAAAGTGAATGTATTCTTTATGCAATTTTGTTCTAATTAAGTTGTAAACTAAAAAGTGCTCTTCCTATGCCCTTAGGTAACGGAAAAGTTGTGAAAAGAAGCTGGACCCCAGAGGAATGTGCTGCAGTAAATAAACATTCAAGGAAGTATATATTGACAAATCAGGTTCCTGGTAAGCTTGACTGCGAGAGATGCATTGCTGCAGAACCACAAGCACCGAGCTGTTAAGTACTTTGTCAAAAAGAGAATAACCACCATGAGGAGAAAATATGAGTGAAACAGCTTCCCTTAACAGAGATAGAAACACATGGCTGGTCTCGTTTCACCATTTGTTCACTATTTGTGATTTTTTTTATGCTCCACTTCTCCTGTTCGTAAATGTTAGATTAAATAAGTTCCTTTATTCATTGGCTACATTTGTAATGTGTCCATTTAAAATTTTGACTCGACAATTATTACTTGTAAATCCTGTGTACTTTATAGTTAGCTAAAATGCAGAATTTAAATATTTTAAAATGTACCAATATGACTGAACAAATTGAAGAATATTAAGACTGTGACCAAGGAAAATGGACCAGAATCTGAATAAAGACTTCAGAATGTATTTTAGAATGCACATTTCAATGTATATCTAGTATATTTAGCCAGATGAAAGTATTAATAACACTAACAAAATTTTTAGGTTTTCTCAAATGATTAAGTCCACACAAATGCATGTTTGGGTTAGATTAGGGTTGGGGTTGAACTTGATAGATCCTCTTTATAAAGGCAGACCTAACAAGTCTTAAATCTTAACAGCAAGCTCCATAACTGGCTAAAAAAATAATGTGTGTATAGGTAGATCTCTTAAGGTTGAAATATTAAAAGCGATCCCCATAACTGACTAAAAATCTCATGTGTGTAAAGGTGGACCCCGCAAAGCCGGAATGTTAGAAACAGGCCCCAGATATGACTGAAAAACTGACATGAAAAAAAAAGTTTCAAATTGTGTTTATTGAAAGTGATTTTTAGTAACAAGATTTTTTTTGGGAGTTGCCTGATTTTTTTCATAGTTCTTGGACCACTAGAAAGGGTGGACCCCAGAACTCGGTAAATTAAGTTGGGTCCTGCAGAGGGAGGTTAACAAGGATGTGTGTGTGTGTGTGTGTGTGTGTGTGTGTGTGTGTGTGTGTGTGTGTGTGTGTGTGTGTGTGTGTGTGCGTGTGTGTGAGCGCGCGCGCGTTTTTTCATCTGGGCTTAATCTCCCGCTCCCGATTCAGAGTGTACACTGAGCCGCCTAATGGGATGTGACTGGGGCTGCGGCTAGCGCGCCGCTAATGAGCGCGCCGCCACAGCCGGGGAATCAAAGCACTTCTTCATCAACGCTCCTAATTATTGTAAACCTCGTTAGCACGCCAGCAAGCTATAGCGTCTGCTCTCGTTAACAATGTGTGTCCAAATAGAAACAGGGCAGAAGCTATTTTAGGTACGGAGATATTTTCACTGATATTTTTGCAGACAATTATGCAATCTGCATTTTTGGCAAAAGTAAAAAGAGAGTAGCCTCGTAGCAACAATTCAGCCGAAATTGGCCAATTTGACCAATCTTGGCAATGACCCAAAGAAGGCAAGTCGAGTGACAAAAAAGGAAGCTTGATCTTAATATAGAACCGATTTTATCCAGGATATAATAAAGAACTCCACCAAATTTTGTCAAGTGATTCTATGTGCAGGGCGGCTCGGTAGCGCACTGGATAGCACGTCCGCCTCACAGTTTGGAGCGTGTGGGTTCGAGTCCACCTCCGGCCCTCCCTGTGTGGAGTTTGCATGTTCTCCCCGTGTCCGCATGAGTTTTCTCCGGGCACTCTGGTTTCCTCCCACATCCCCAAAAACATGCTTTGTCGGCCAATTGAGCACTCCAAATTGCCCCGAGGTGTGAGTGTGAGTGCGGATGGTTGTAGGTCTCTGTGTGCCCTGCGATTGGCTGGCAACCAGTTCAGGGTGTTCCCCGCCTACTGCCCGATGACGGCTGGGATAGGCTCCAGCACGCCCGCGACCCCTGTGGGGACAAAGCGGTAAAGAAAATGGATGAATGGATGGATGTATGTGCAATATTCTATTTGCGCCGGTAGGCCGCCTTGCGAAAGGGGTGGAGCCAAGCAACTTCAATTCTATTTCCATGAGAAAAGCAATTGATGGACTTTGTGCCATTAGCAGCGAGCACGGTGCCAGCGACGTGCCACTAATGTTGCAGCAGGTGTGTGGACAGCGGGTTTCCATGTAGCTCCCTCCGTTTGTTTGGATTCCCACTCCTCCATCTTTAGCTTTGATCCAAGCACTTCCTTTCAGACACCACCTTCTGCTGCCTCCCCCACCCGCCCCCTTATAATTTGACTGATGATTACACATGTCACTCAAGGCAGCATGTGGCCAATTAGGCGGAGGGGTGACAGCGAGGGGAGGGTGGCGGGCGTCGCAGTAAATTTAGGTTTGCAACTTTTGCGTCACCACGCCTGCACTCAAGTCGGCTTTTTAGCTCTTAGGGAGAGACAAACAAATATTAGTTCTTGGACCATTTTCCTTGAAGAGACTGGCGAGAAGAAGCCGCCGTGGCCTTGTCTCACACTCTCTGGGCCACTTGGTCGTCTGTCTGCCATGTTCCCGGGTAATCACCGGCTCATTTAAAGTCACTTTTGTACACTACCTCTGACTGGTGCCACGGCAAACTAGGCTTTTATGGGCCTTAATGCGTCTTACAGACACTTTGGCAAGCAGACGGTGACTGCGGAAGACGCGAGGAGGCTACGGAGGAGGGAGGGAGGGAGGGGGCAGGACGTGCGAGGCCAACAGCCACGGCAACTTAACCAGCCTGAAAAAAGGGCCAACCGAATAGGATGAAAGAGGGAGGAAGAGGGGGAGGTGCTACGGTGAAATGGACAGAACATGCGCGCGTCAAAAGTGGGGAGAGAGAGGTCACTAAGTCACTCCATCAACTGCACCCCCCCCCCTTCTCTTGTCCCTCTTTACAAGCACACAAAGGGACAGAGGGGTGCAGCCCTTGTACAAAAAAGGGAGGGTTGTCCACCTCCCCTATTATTTGTACATAAATGTAACGTGTCAATATGGTGTTGGTGGGTTGGGTGAAATGGTGAAAGAAAAGTTGTGAAGCACCGAAAACAATTGTCAACAACATAGTTGCACTCCTACAATAGCTAACGATTTTGATGTATACAATTTCATTTTTGCCAATGGCAAAGTCCTTTCTGTCTGACACAGATAAGTTTCTAAAGAGTCAATCTGTCACAGTATAGCGCCAACTACCGCTGATGAGGACTTCCTGTCACATGTTTTCTTTTTGCCTCAATTATCCATGTCTAGTATGGGCAGGCTCCGCGAGTACGAGATACCTTCAAATATGGTCTAATACCTGCTATGGGCAGAATTTGTTTTCAGCATTCAAACTAAATTGGCAACATTTGCATTTTTACAAAGTTCTCCAAAAATCAACCGTCGCGTAAATGTAAAGGAAAACTAACGGCTCGGCTTTTTTTAAAATTTCTCGTCAAACTGGGTACCACTGCTGCGTCTCGCAGATCAGCGCGGGTACTAGGCCAAATCGTGCCTTCTCGATTTTGGGTACAAAAACGTGCGCAGTCATGTCTATTGAGGACACACATTTGGTTATCCTATGCAGAGTCAGTTAAGATCTTAAAAATGTTTCGGGACGCACTCCGATGAAGCCGCATCTTTTTTCTAAGTGAGGGCGGTGACGGCCGACAAAAGGCCGTGACGGAGACCGAACAAGAGAATAAGCAGGCAAGAAGGTGGTCGAGTACAGCAGATTAATTTCAGAACAGAGGCCTCCTGCCGCAAAAGAGGATGGAGAGCAGGAAGGATCGAGGGGATAAAGAAACGGATTGAATGACCAGCGCAAGGAGATTAAACCTGTATTCAACCCTCTCAAAAGGCCTGAGCTGCTTTTGGCAGTTATTTGTGTGTGTGTGTGTGTGTGTGTGTGTGTGTGTGTGTGTGTGTGTGTGTGTGTATGTGTGTGTGCGTGTGTGCGTGTGTGCGTGTGTGTGTGTGTGTGTGTGTGTGTGTGTGTGTGGTGTGTGCGTGTGCGTGTGTGCACGCGTACGCGCGTGCGTGCTTGTGTGCACAATGTGCGTCTCAAGAGAGGACATGTTAGCTGGCTTCGCTACGATGGCCAAGCATGACTCTCATCCACCATCGGCGTGAAGGACAGCGGTGGAAAGCAGAGGTTAATAGAACGCCTTCATTACCATAAATCTTATCAGCTAAATGAAATGGGGTTGGGGGGCTGCTGGCGAAGGACCCTTGATTTAGCCGTCCGCTCTGCCGGGCTAAGGGGAGACACCCAATCAAACCTCTGCGTTTTATTGGTCTTTTTTATTAGCTAAATGTACTTGCACATGAGCAAGATGCCAGAGGTGACAGCCTGCTGCAATCAACAACTAAAAAAAAAGACATGAGGCCAGTAAAGCTGATTGTTGGCACGTTTATGAGCACGCTGTCTTTTGTTAGCAACAACCGAATCAAGTCCCACAGACGGGAAGAATGTGGATGCTGCTGAAACTCGTATACAGCAAGACAATCACTAGATGGGAAAAAATGGACATGCTCGTTTGTGTGCAGATGATCAAATTTCCTCCTCAATTTATTTTGCTAAGTAAGAATCTGGGCCAAACTCAAATTCTGGAACTTGGAGCTCGAAACAAAACCATCCAAAACCTACCCCGCTGCAATTAGGTCGAGAAGAAAGAGACAGAAGTTTGTCATATGTCAAAAATGTTGGGAAAGGCAAGACCGTGGACAAGCAAAATGCTACAAGGAAATATTGTACCATGAAAAAAAACTTCCTCGCTGTTCGTCCATAAAAGTAGCGTCAAGCATTTGTTGTGGCGTGATCATGCAAACCAGAAAGCAAAGCCTTCCCGCGGTGGCGGAAAAAAGCGGCAAAATCAACTACAGGACTGGTCAATAAGCAGCAGGAGCTCACAACCTGTTTTTGCAGCCGCTGATTGCCAGGGGCGAAGACCACTCAAGATCCTGATCGGGCCGGTGCGTCCACGCACACGCGCACGCACAATATGACGTGCCCCCGGCAGAGGTCAAGGACGCTCCAGTTCTCTGTACGTCCACGTCATCTGGACGAGTGAAGACGAGAGACGGCGAGGGAAAGAAACGCTATCAATCAATATGTGCAATGGAGCCGGCCGGGCGCTTTGAATGTGTTGACTCCTGCTGATGTGTTGATTAACTGCTAGCAACTACACATGCGCACACACGCACGCAGAGTCCATTTGGGGCCCTGTGTGCGCTCTCCAGGTGAGAGGTCTGATGAAGTGGGCTATGATTAGGACTAATGGCGGCCCGTATTTCAATGAATGACGCTAACAAAACCGTTGCAATGTTTGCCCAATTGGGATGCTGCACGGATCTCTTTGCCACTGTCAAGTATTTGTGCAAAAGGTCAGCGCTTGCTAATGGTTATTCATATGCGCGTGGTTGATGTGGTTGAAGAAACTCGATAATGGCGTCTGGGGCTAATGAGCCGCGGGACCTCATCACCATGAATACTACATTAGCCACACACTGTGGCGCAATCATTCCACTTCCACATACCTATGTCCCACCATGCGTACACACGCCCAAGTGAACGCAAACAGCGCGGCAGCAAGAGCGAGTAACTGTCCCCCGACACAGCACCACACGTGAATCAATTCAATCAACAGGTTGTCAATTACATATCAACACACAGGCGCCATACTGTGCGGGCAGAGGCGGATCTTATTTTTTTGGGACTAATCGGCTGATCAATTGGTTATTGGCATTTGATTCTGCCAAATCTCCTAATCAATATGGACCTCAAACAAATAAAAATAATATCCAATCAATCCAGCCAGGCTTAGGAATAATTATACATGCATCAAAGAAAGAAAGAAAGAAAGAAAGAAAGAAAGAAAGAAAGAAAGAAAGAAAGAAAGAAAGAAAGAAAGAAAGAAAGAAAGAAAGAAAGAAAGAAAGAAAGAAAGAAAGAAAGAAAATCATCATATAAGCCCTTGAAAATGAAATGAATCCCAGCCACCAACAATGTACTAAGACCATACAAGAGTCAAATGATGTGAACGCAAACAGTGGCACAAATAATTTCCAAATCTCTCTGCTGCCAATGATAGAGCCACTTTCAAGCAAGGGGCAAATTCCAGACACCAGACTACATATTTGATGCCGAGGGTATTTTCCTAAATGTTAATGTGACCCCACCCCCTTCCCCTAAAATGTTTCAATCTTAATGTGTGTCCAAATGTATGCTCGAGCACATCTTCCAAACGTTAAGATGGACGCTGGGCAGGCAGAAGCTCAAGTCCACATCAGCAAGTCTGGCCTCAAGCAGTGCATCGATATCGCAATGTACACAAAGAGCAGAACCAAAAGCTCGTTAACCACCAGAGCGTTCCGCCGTCGCTCCGCTCCCATAGTCATATTCCACAATCTAATTCTACCAGGGAGAGAATCGTATTGTGACAGCGAGCGAATCTGGGGTGAGCGAGGGCAGAGGGGTGGGGGGGCCTACGCAGAAGGAGAGAGGTAGCTTAATGCAATAAAGCATGTAGTATTGACATCTTTCTCGTGTCTATTGATTCGCCATTATGTCGCTAACAAACCCAGGTTGACATTTTGTCATTTGCAATCATGTTAACACTGCAACTGGCATGAACCCCCCACCCACCCTGACGGAGTTCATTGGCCACGTGGGCCATCCGTCGTACACAAATAGCCGCTAAAGTGGGCACAGGTGCATCACAGAGAAATGGAATTGATCCTCTGTCCAAACGTGGGGAAGGGACACAAAGTCCTCCGAGGGCCGGACTACATTTCGGAAGGACAAGGTTGCGACAAATGGACATGCTGAGCATTTGTGGGTGGCATGTTTTTGGACAGACGGGTGAGACTGAATTGCAAAGCCTTTTCGCCAAAGCAGGACCTCACTCTAAACATCTCTGTCCATCCTTAAAACGTTTCTTAAGAGACATTTCTCTTGTTTCTTTGTTGGCAGCTATGGCTGCTGTTAAACCAAATTCAGCTGAGGGAAGACGGCGACAAATGGGAAGAGCCACTTTTGGCCGACGAACGAGTCACTTGGTGTGCGTTCCCAAATTGGCATAGCTCGCACGCCACCGTTATCCTGCCGTCGACGTGTCACTTGGCCCGCTTGTTCCAATGGCGGGCCAGACGGAACGCTTCACCCGGCAATTCTCTCTCCAGCTCAAAGCAAGTTTTCCGCCCTTCCTCGTTTTTCGCCTTGTCACACGCTCGTACTTTCTCCCGCTCCTCTCCTCTCTTGGCCCGCATATTTTTTATCTGCTTCTGACATTCTCAATTTTTCAGCAGCAAAACTCCTCCTCCTCGGCTGGTTATTGCTCCTTTCGCCTGATCGTGGATGCCCCCCCCATGCCCCAGCCATGCAGCCACGAGGCCCCGGCGGGCGATCTCATCACTGTCACATGCGGGAACGGCAGTGATGCCCGCTGCGCTGCCGAACAAATATGCTTGAAGTGATTTGGAAATGAGAAGCGGGGTTCGGCGCCGGAGGCAGGGTTCGGCTGGGTGCCCTTTAAGAGCCCAGCATCTCTGGCTAACATTTATTTGACACCACGCGACTATAAAAGTGTATGTTACACGTGGGCATGTTAACGCAGTTAGTAAAGTCCAAATTATGGTAATATGGTATGGTAAATCTAGGTCATGCAAATCCAAAGATAAAATTGGATATTAAGCAGACGGGCCTCCTTGTGGCACTTAATGACCCGCTCTTACGCCACTGTGCAAACGAGTTCTTCCTTGAAATATGCAACAACCCGTGGCCATAAATACAAAGAAGCAAATGAAAAACCGCGAGGAGAGCGCTTAGTGAGCTTTTCTTGCGCCTCGTCACAGCATGTTCTTATGCTCCTGCTACTGGACCGGACAGTTACCATGAAACAATCAAACAAAAATCCAGCAAGTACGGCTGTGACTGAGCTTGTCTACACAGTATTCTTAGCCTGCTGCACAAACTACAGTAAATTGTCAGAACTACTGAAAATATTGGTGTAAAATTCAGTTATGGGACAAATATACAAAAACACAAAGTACGGCAGTAACTGAGCGTGCCTTCTGCCACCTGAGCACGTATTATGACTGCATCCTTCATCACCTCAAAATATCCTGATTATGGTAAAAAACTTTATATCTCATCAATATAAAACAATCACTGGAGAGTAGCAAGTACGGCAGTAACCGAGTGTGCCTTCTTGTGCCGCATGATGACATATTCTAGCACCCTTTGGAACCTCGGAATGTTTGATGTCTGGACCATCGTAAACCGAGGACGACCAGTTACGCTAACACTAAGGTGAGGGATGCGCAACCTTCAGCGTGCGGGCCAAAGACGGTCATCGGAGCATTAGATCCGGCCCAACCATCAATTCTTTACAAGCGACAGCTTCCCTTTTCCAACATCCTCGTTCGGGGTCACAGGTAAGCCGGAGGCACATAATGGGAGGAGGCGTGGTGCATTTGAGGCGAGCCGCATACTGACATGGAACTCTCATAAACGAACCATTGGATCATTTACAGACCATTTATCAGTCAAAAATGTTCAGAATGCATTCAAACGTTTTTGGCATACTACATTGAAAAAAAGAAAGAAGGAAAGAAACTTTAGCATCGCTAGTTGAGGGACACGCTCTGTGACTTCTTCCCCCAAGTGTGCCTTTCATGGAGCTCCAGCCTACAAACACCAGCATACCACCAGCCTGACTCCAGCCCTCCAGCTCTCATCCCCGGCGCGGCATCCGGGTAGGTGAGCAATGATGCCGTCAGCCATCGAGCCGAAAAGTCGACTACAGCTTGCACACAACGTTACCAGAGTTACATGAAACACATCAGAAGAGGCAAAGAAGACATTTGCTCCTCTGCCTTACTCCTCCGCGTTCCCCTTTCCTATCTCCCCCTCGCGCTCGCTTCCAGCGGCCCGAGGAATCGATCTCCGCGAGGATCGATAAGTTGGCATGAATATTCCCTGCCTGCCGAGTCTAGTCGGGGAGAGACGCGGAGGCTGAGGCAGTGGAGGAGAGGGAAAGGACGGAAACGCTTCTCCGGGAGAGGCGAACGGAAGGAAATAAGAAAGGAAGGAAGGAAGAGCCACCGAGGCGGGGCGCAGGTCTCTCAACCGCGGGGAGGGCTGAGCTGGCTCGCCGTTAAGGGAAACAAGTGAACACGTCTTACCGGAGTTGGAGCGGAGAGCCAGGGAGGACTTGAGACGCCAGGCGCTGAGGTCAGGAGCAGCTCTCTGAAAGACGAACGGCACCGGCAAGGGAACAAACATGATCTTCCTCCGGCTTCTTTCTTTGGCTTTGGGCGCGAATGAGGAGGAGCCGGGGCGAGCTCGGTCCCCGCCGGAGTCTCGGCGCTTGTTCTTCGGGAGGCGGTTCGGCGTGGACAGCTCGCCGCTTGGTGCGCACACATGTAGCCCCCGCCCCCGGTTCGGCACTTTTATTGAGTTTAACTGGCGCGAATGTGCATAGAACTTGTTACGACCCCACACAGACCGATTGACGAGTGGAAAAGTTCGGTCGAGAAGACGAGGACTGCTCTTTCTGGGGGACGAAATAAGCCAAGATGGAGGCCCCTGGAGGTGAATACCGTCACGCTAATATTACCAACAAAAAAAACGTGAACAGTCGCTAGCGTGCTTAAGGGGTCTGCTTTGACTATTAGCTTGAATACAGACGAAAGACGGCACTAAAACAGCATTCGAGAGGGGAATAATTACAACTGGGGGGAAATGTCTTATTGTGTATATTTATATTTGGTTTGGAGCTATTTTTGGAGTATATACATTTGCATCAAAAATACATTCGGTAATAGCTAGCTTGCTTTAAAAAAAGACGAACGCACGAGTTGGTTAATTAAAAGGCACGCACGCACGCGCGCGCACACACACACAGCCGCGCGCTCGTACCCGAATCTCCGCCCCACTTCTCCTGTAATTAAAACGCAATCAATCGATAGATAAACAAACAACGGGCAGATCGACCCGAGGGAAAAACAACTTACACTTCGTCCATCCGCCTGTGTGTATGTCTCTTTCGAGTATTATTTGTTTAGTTTTTTTTCTCTTTTTGTTTCTTTTTTGGGAAGCCCCCCCCCCCCCCCGTATGTAGCAGCCAGCTCACCCGACCCGCCTCCCTTGCACGATTGTAGCGATCTGCCACACCAGGCTGCCTGCAACATTGAGGCAGCTCAGGAGCCGCTACTACTCACACATCACCACCCACCACCACCACCCCATACCCTCCTCCACACCCCCACCCACCATCGCCCCTCCCCTCCATCTCCCTCGTTTTCACTAGCGCTGCAAAAGGTATCCTGTATCGATTTTTGCACCCGACCCCCCCCCCCCCCCCCCCCCTCTACGACTCTTAATAATACAGGCTATAATGATGCCAGCCCTGTTCAGTGCATTTGGAAAGGGTAAAAAAGAGGATAGGCTAGCCCGGATCAGGGAATTCATGGTGATGCTTAAGGGCTAAAGCCACAGCATGCGGCGCAATTAATTCATCTCATCGCCGCTGCTGTATATAATAAGCCACCAGAGAGGCAGGCTGGGAGACATTGTGTCAGTGGATGCAACATTGATGATGATGATGATGATGATGATGATTATTTGTTTGGCACATTTATGAGTTAAGGTGGAAAGGTACATGGATGGGCCACAGGCCGAAGGTTTGCCAACCTTTATTTAATGTTGCAAATGCATCATTATTTGTAATAAAGAGATGTAGGTTAAACCAATTTGAATCACCATAAAAGTGCGTTAGATAATGAATGCATTAAAAAAAGATTCATATATACACTACATCTGTTTGTGTTGACTGTATGTATAGATTTTATAAATTATTTTTTATTTGAATTTTTAAGTTGAAATAAAAGACATTCCTCCAATCATGTCAGATTATTTTTTTAAATAAAAGTTCTGACCTGTATTTTATTGACAAATTGATTATATATTTAACATATCCACAAAATTGGATTTTATTATTTTCTATTATATATTTTACCATTATAAAATCTTTGGTAATATTTAAAAAAAAACAAAAATCGGCTAATTTTAGATATTTCATTCTTTATTTATTTTGAAATTAATCGGCTGATTAATCGGTAATCATAATTTCATCCGGCCAAACTACCTCCAAAAAATCTGTGTCGGTCGAACGCCCCAAAAATGCTGTTCCCCGATGGAGGTTACCACCCGAATCGTCTTCCCTTGCATCGGCAGCCTCCTCGTTCCCTCCTTCTGCCCTCGCCCGCCACCTTACATGCCATCAATTACTGGCCAGCATCAGTCAACGCCAGGCGCTTACACGGCAGATTATTGTCCGTATAGATTTTTAAATAGAAAAATCTATACTTTAAACATGGCAGTCAATACAGGGAGAATCAATAGGAATGAGGCAGCACGCTGCGACCCGAACCCCGTGAGTGCCTGTCCGGTCCAACGGTGTCCTTCCCGCAGGCATCCGATTTCTACCTTCAACGACGCTGCGGGGTGAAAATGGCACACTTTTCACAAAAATATCGTGGAGGAGGACGCTACGAAAAGAAGAGCGAGCGAGCCCGCGCTCGCCGCATTTCCTCATCAGGGCCGCTGCGGATGCGCTGCGAGCTAAAGCGGCCTTAATGAAGAAAAATGTCCCGCAGTGGACAAGCGGGCTTGATGGCGGCTCTGCCCGAGCGTCATGTATGACAGATGACACCCAATGAGGACGGGGGGGTGGGGGGGTATTGGAAGTGACCAGTTGTCCTTCAAAGACCCCCTTTTTCATCCACAGAGGGAGTGTGAGCACCCCATTTCCATCCCTCCCTCCTTCGTGCACTCCTTCCAGACAAAAGCAATTATTTCTAGGAGAATGTAGTGGCTTGTGTGTGAGGGAGGGAGGGCAAGATTGGGGGAAGGGGGCACGCAAGCGGTTCGGGAGGTGTTGCGGTCCACACCTTTACAGCATCCACCCACACCATGAGAACATTTTGCTACGTTTGACTTTGGGTGAATGTAAATAAACAGCGGCGGGGGTGACAGGTGGCTGCTGCCTTGTTGGAATAAAAAGGCCCTATTTTCCCGCAGAAAATATTCTTACATTTTCGAGATTCTGTTCAGGGTAATTGGCGCTCCAGACACAGCAGATAGGGAATAGGGAGCAGGCCACCCGCCTTGCTCTTCCATATGTGAATCAGACACATATATGAGCTGCCGATTTCTTTTTCCGGGGGTTGTCAAACTAAAACAAGGACCTTCACGTGTCTTGGCAACACATCCAAACTTGGAAATAAAGCCTCCACGTGCCTTGATGTTGTCCAGCAAAATTGCTGCCAAAAGGGCCCCCACAGCGTTTTTTGCCCCAACAGAGGTTTCTGCTCCCTGGGGAACGTGCAAGACCCAAGGGCCCGTGCACAGACCAACTGACAGTCAGACCCAGCGAGTGAGCGAGCAACAACGGCTGCCGTCACCGGGGACCGAAGCAACGGCCAAAGCCTCAATACGGTGCAAGCGAGGCCTGCCGCAAATAGACCAGCGCACCTTTGCTAGCGCTAATGGACGAAATGGTGGCTCGCCGGCGATTACAGATGATTACGGTAAAATGAGCCGGAAGCGCCCGTCTACAAAGCATAACGAGCGGCACCGTGGGTTCCAGAGCACCGTCTCATCCCGACTTCACACAAAATAAACAATTTCAGTCAACGGAAAGGATCGTGCTTGTCTTCTCTCAATACAATGGGCATGCTAAACTCTGTGCCGCTGACTGATTTGGATTGGAGTCACAATCGCCGTCAGGTTGCTTTTCAGACCCCCCGCCCCCCCCACACACACACACAGAAACTTGAGTCATTGTAGTAAACGTAGATTTAATTCATTATTATTCAACCATGAAAGCTCACTGCAAATGATGATTTATCCTTTTAGCTCTTTTGTTTTAGCAACCTAAGTTTGCTAACATGTATGGTTCCTAGTGAGAATATGGAAGCTCATATAAAAGTTAAATGCAAGTTCACCACACGCCGTTTTGTCCTCAGCCAGCGAACGGTGGCTCTTTAAGTGCTTTTTTTACGTTATAGGACCACAAAATAAAACAACGCTATTCACGGAGGGCAATTTGTCGAGCGCCTCTGCGTGTTTATGCTGCATGTGCAGCAGGTCAGAGTGTGGCATGAAATATTTATCCAATCAGAAGGAGGTTGAAGTGTCCTCAGGCTACCCATTAGTTATAAACAAGGCCTTGTACCAAAATCACGTGCGCTCGCCTGCCCCGCTTGCATTTGACTACGCGGGAAACCTAGAGCTCAAGTCGACACCATTGCCGTCACCACATGTCAGTGGCGCGCTCGCTCGTTGAACGGTCGCGTCACACTGACAAATGAGGCGGCGGAATTAAATTGTCGCTCATCAATAACACCACCGCTCGTCAATCGATAGCTGGGGAGGCCTAACCCCATTACAATGGACCTCCCCCACTGTCATATTCTGGTTGCATGCACAACAAGAACGCAGTACGGTGCAATTCTCACACAGACACGTGGCGACATGATATATACGTTTGTCAAGACGATACAGTTATGAAGCATGACCTCTTATCAACTTTGTCAGCGGTTGATCGTCTCACTGCTCTGTATGCAGCGGGTCCCCGTAAGTGTTACCAAGCCTAGGACAAACCAGTCATCGACTCAGGAGTGGAACTAGATGGTGGCCAGGGTAGGTGGCCACCCCGGGTCACTCTCAGGCCACCTTACATGAAGGGGAAAACTTGGAGTCCTGTGACTTTTCCTTCCATTTTCACATGGAATTCAAGACACCTTGTATTCAGGTATGCCAACCTTGGCCACCTGGGGACACTATAGAGGCCAATTCATGCTTCACACTTGCTTTCCTACTTGGATGCAGCAACCAATCATGATGCAGTGGGGTGTTTCCCACCAAGAGCTTTAGTGGGGTTCATTTCATCTTTCTTCTAACAGGATAAAAAAAAGTAAAATTACTCATATTGTCCATCTACACTGTACCCTTTTTGTTCAAATATTTTTCTTCTGGACACTGTCGCCAAACAGCAATCGTATCTCAAATCAGTGCCGTCAAGATGAAGTAAAACGAAATATTCAGCTGACGGTGCCGCGTCCTGAAGCGTAGAAAGCGATTCGTGAGATCAAATCTGGTTTTGCTCGATCGCGACCGTGACGTCTGGAACGGCCAATCACATCGCCTCCCTAACAAATCATGGCGAGACATCATATGTACGCACGCTTTGTCGCTCCTTTACAAACATTTGACCCCGCTAAATGGGAGGCAGTCTTCTATCTGTTTTTCTGTTCTTTTATTAGTTTTTATTAACTTTGCCTCTCTTCTGTCAGCACTCTCAATAATCAATGCTGATATATTGCCAATATCCACCTAAGTCCCCTGTGCCATCTTTCACAACAGCTCCCTTATTGAGGATGGGGGTAGCGTTTGTCCCAATAATAATGATATTTATTATAGATATTTATTATCGGGCTCGGTGGCAGATGCACATAAACACACACACATCCGCACAGGCACAGTCTCACCGGAGCTCTTTAATTTACACTGGTAATATCTGGCCATTATTCGCCCGTCCAGATAGTCTAAGGTTATCAGCGCACGGCAGCCATAAGCGTCCACACATTCACTCCATTTGTGCCTGGTAACGTGTGTTTACGCCTGTGTGTATGAGAGCTGAGGGGGGGGCTCAAGATTCAAGTCAGGGGTGCGTGTGTGGAGGGAGGGTGGGGACGAGAGTGGACAATGCGCTTGGCCTCCACACAGACACAGTAGTGCACGGCAACCCCCCCAGGCCTCATCTACAGCCCCCCCCCCCTATCTCCCTCCAGACGGTAATCCACCCCAGTGCTCCTCATCCTTTCACGTATTGATTTCTTCTCCTGCGCCGCGGTTACATGTCGCACCCACGTCTGCTCACGACCCCTCCCACCATGCCTCACCCTTTAACCCCCCCCCCCCCCCACACACACACACACACACTCCACCCTCCAACAAGCAAGCGTACTACACAACAACTAAAAAAAAAAGAGAGGGGGAAGGTGGCTTGTCCAGGAGAAGGGGCTAAAAAAGTGGGCTGATAAAGCACTGCAGTATTTCAGCAAAGCAAGCAGGATGGAAACAAACAGGGCAGAGAGACGAAGAGACAGATGTGGAGGAAAGGGGGGTGCTGGGAGTATAGGAAATAAAATAAATAAATAAATAATATCTGCCCTCGAGGGGTTGCAGAGGATATTGTGGAAATTATCAGAGTGCGACACGCGCTGGAAGTCCGAAGCAAAACATTTATTTCGAATTTGTCTTTGACAGAGAAATTCATCACACGGCCGCCGCCGCCGCCGCTGCCGCCGCTACCGTCACTACCGTTGCCTGCATTCGCTCCACATTGCACCTGCCCAACAAGCCATTCTTTAATTGGGGATTGGTGTGGTGGGCTTTTAATTAATGATGATGAGGAATTAAGGATGAATGAGGCCGAGAGAAGGTGAGCGGGTCGAGGCAAAGCCGGACGCCTCGGATCCGTCCCAAGGACAAGCTACGTTGATGTTCGTAACACTGTTTGCGTGAACTGACTTCCTTTCAAAATTGTTCAAGCACCAAGTGCAATAACAGGACCGAACATTAGCAGCTTAGAAGCCTGCTGTTCGGTCAGGAAAAGCCAGATTGGGTGATTTCTGCACGAGGTGCTCCTGGGCTGCCCATAAAACAGTCAATACGTCGTAAAAGTGGGCGATACACATGACAGAAAAACAAAGAGAGAGAGATTAAAAATCCAAATGAGGATTAATTCACTTCAAAACTGATTATTTAACACCTTCAAACTTCACATCAATTCGTTGAAGATGGAGTCCCAAATGACCTCGTGACCGTGAATTGAACTTGAAGCCTCTTGCGTTTTTGTTCTACTGCCTCCATCGCATTCTGCTGCATTGCATTGCTGTCACAATCAGGCGCACTTGGACTAAGACCATTTTTGTGACAGGAGTGTTTCTTTAAGCGGTCAAATTTTAAATTCATCCTCACATGGCCGGATGACTGGCCCTTGACATCCTCCGCTTGGTTCATCACAGCAAAATTTGCTACGGCCAACCTTGGCGAGCGCCGCACGTCTGTAGCGACATTTAATCAAATGTTTAAAATGATTATTTTATGCTTTTGTCATGTTAATCCATAAATATTGATCAAAAAGCGCCGCAGATGATGTACGGTGTGCGGCGCACCCTTTTATTGCGTTATTTGTGGCATCGATGGCTTCTATAGCGGAGAGGCGTTTGAAGCGCCATTGAGAGGTGAATTAAAAGCGAGGCGAGGCGCTTTACATGGCGCCTTTCATACGCAAGATAACTCGATACGCGTCAACGTGTGCAACGTTTCAACGGATTTGCAGACAAGAGAGTACATTCACTTTCCCTTTTCTTTGCTGGATGAACAAATTTTTGTGTAACATGTTTTTTTGGAGGGAAATCAAGGGCAACAGGATGGAACGGGAAGGCGTATTGTTTTTTTCATCTGGCTTTCCGAGTCTTTACACTTGGGGCTGACTTCACTTCTGTTGGCAGCTTCTCCCATTTGCCTGCAGCATAACAGCTAAATGCTGCTTCCCCGTCTCTGGACTCAACTAACTCATCGAGCCAAACCAGTGGACATATACTATATTGTCTTAGATTCCATATAAATTGCTTTCATGTATTCAGGACCTAAACGGGGTCAATTCCAACTCCAACACGTTTGCCACCCCTGTGAGGACAAGCTGAATGAATGTTAAAAATCTCTACTTAAAAATCTCTACTCATAGAACGGGGCAGATGATGGCTTGCATCAGAGTCACTTTCCTTGCATCTCAAGGCACCGCTGTATTTGTAACCCATGATTTAGGAGCCAATTGGGATTTTCATATCGAGGCATTTGTAATCATTTTGGTCAATTATTCCTGGAGGTTTACCATTTGCTGTCGTGCTCAGTTGCTATCCCCTGGTGAATAGCGTATTTGATATGGCCTCCATGCTGCAGCCAGCACAGACAGGAGCCAAGAGCAGCTTGTGCGTCTCAGCAAGTGTTTGAAAAAGGCAACCGATGGGTTTGTCGCTCGTGCTCCCTTCTCCTCGTTCTCATCTGCGGGGCCATTTAAAAGCACTCATCTTAAGTGGCTGTTCGCAGAAGAGTGTGTAATGCCGGCGTGGGGCCACCCGACGCACGATCCATTTGGGGGCGGGGGCAGTGGCGCTCCACTGCACAATCGTCAAACAGTAGCGGGCAGCAAATGACTTGGGGAAAAGGTTAGGGAAATTTGGTCAGCGCAGGAAATATAAT